>NC_053024.1:693498973-693685006 GCF_003073215.2 Triticum urartu
TTTTTTCCATATATAGATCTCGGAAGAGGACTATCATCTCAATTGATGAAAGAGAAAATGAAAATAATGTTTTTTCTCCAGTAATGAAAAGAATGGTTAGTCGACCTTTTTATGTTCTCTAGCAAGGGAACTTGCCTTTGCTTTAGATCAGAAAGTTCTATTTCGGTTACACCAAAAGGAAAGTGAAAGACACGAAATGCATTGGTATGGCTGGGCTTCCACCTGCCCCCCACAGATACCGACCCCTTCGGCACAAATTGTTTTTGATGAAAAATCACGTGCCTAATTTGCACTAAAAAGGTCGAGATTGGTATCCAAGTCAAAATTAGATCATCACATCCACATTCGGGGCTACCAATCCAGCCAGAAAAAGAATACGGAAGAGTTTCGAACGAATACCTCTGGTGGTGTGCAAGCGGCCGCCATAGCTTCATTCACCGCATCCGTGCAGTAATCTTGTCATGCATCGCTGAACAAAGGCCTATATTCGGGGCTAGGAATGCAGAGCCTACCGGCCGGCGATATGGCGCTAGGTCCCGCAATCACCCACTCCCTTCGTCCTCCATTTAAGACCATTGAAAAATAGAGTAAATGCTAGTCCACAACACATTTGGATAGATGCGGATTTTTTATTTAAAAATAGTTTATTTCATTTTTTACCCCACGCTTCACACTTGTGACAGAATTGATCTCAATTTAAGAAAATCCTCAAAATATACCCCAATTAAGCAAAATTGCGTCGCATTTACCCCTTTCGAACTTTTTCCTCAATTTGATGCTTAGTTGGCATACCACCTCAATGTTATTTTTCCTGGTTTTGATTATGTTTTTATTTTCAAAAGTGAACTGGTCAAGCACACCGAACCTGTTCCGATTTGCTCTTGTGGTGGACCCCACGTCTCAGCACAGGAGAATGATATATGTGAAACATAAATCGTTGCGAAGGTATTAAGACACATGCCCTTCTGTATATAGGTCGCTCGCATGCGCCATTTGCGCTAGTGTCAAATGATAGATAGAAACCCTACTATCTTACAGGGGTGTCCCTCGTTGGCTGCCCACGTCTCAGCACAGGACGCTGTATATATATAGTGATGCACTTAGTCATCTTGTACAGCACCTGGCCGTAGTAGAACTCAACCACCATGCAGGAGTGGAACCAAATGTGGGTGGCACGAGATGCGTGTTTCTTCAGAACACAACCCGCAGTGAAGTTCAGGTTGGCGTGGCTCATCATACACAAGTGAAGAACATCAAAACTCCTGCACGGTCGGTCCGCCGTCCATTTTGTTGCATCTCCTGGATTCCATATCGGGCCATCTCCACCTTCGCTCTCCGTCAAGATCGACGCTTGTGATCAAGTACACCTGAAATAAGAACATCGCTCGGAAGATGTATATATATTGGAGGTGTAGCAAAACACGAGGGAAAGAGAGAAGAGGTGGTTACCGTTTGGAGAATGTTGTTGCAGCCTCACACTTTGGTCTGGCACTAACAGTCCGATCCAACTGAAGATGCAATCCCCGTACAGTACAAAGCAACTCATATGTGTTTCCCATATGTCGAAGCTCGTGCATCCAGCTCGTTCTGTTGCCCTGCTTCGGTTGTGGAAGCATCTTGTGAGAGGAGTCGTCCATGTTAGCTTTGGAATTAAGTTTAGGAAATAAGATAAGGTTCAGGACTCAGGACAGAGATCAAGATTGGCCAGAATATAAAGCAAACAGTATACGTATTTGGTTAACAAGACACATGACTCGCACACACACACCTGAGCTTGTACAACTCGGTCTCCTCGATTAGGATCTCAGATTGGTTTTGCAGTGGAGTAGAGACAACACCTGAACCTATCTGTTTGAAGTGCTATAACCTCTTGAGAGCCTCATATTCTGCTTCCCAGCCATTCTGCTTTGTAGCATTCCAACGTCTCCTCTGCACAATACCTGAATGCACAGAAACAGGGTTGCTTAAAATTTAGATTAATATACAGAATTACAAATACATACCCGCATACTACGGAATAGTCAACCTACTCGTCCATTTAACAAAACAACATCTTTTGCCAACAGTACTCCGAATTCCCTGCAAAAAAAAAGGAAAACAAGTACTCTGAAAACGTGTTTCGGGCTTTCGACACAGCTTCGGTGACACTGGGGTCAAGACCATCAACGAATATACTGCTGCATCCTTCATTTTTTTATCTGATGTACAACATGCTCTGTTATTCATGGAAAATTAAGATGCTTTTGAATTTTCTGAATGCTGGCAATCACATTTGGTGTTACTGCGATGGCCTCAAAGTTACTGAGAGTTGTCAGGTCAGCAATGCTATCCGGCAAGGCATTGAGAGATACTGCAGAAGAGATGTCCAATGATTGAAGCTTAAGGTCACCGAACGAGGATGGGAGCTTATCAAGCCTCATAAAATAAGACAGATTGAGATACCTCAACTTAGACAACTTGCAGAATGACTCGGGCAGTACTTGCAGCTTGCAACAACTTGCTAGGTTCAAGGTTCAAAGAGTCAAGCTCAAAAAGGTTACCAAAACATTCAGGAAGTTCCATGAGCTCATGGCAGTCTGAAACATCTAAGGATTTCAAATGAACAAGTTGGCAAAATGATTCTGGCAGCAATGAAACCTTGTAGCAATCGGACAGGCTCAAGAACCAAAGCCTTTGAAGGTTGCCAAAATCTTGGCAGGTTTTCTAGCTCATGGCAATATGATAGGTTCATATGCTCGCAAGATTGAAGTTTAAGATTGTAAGGTAGTTTGGTTATCTTGGAACAACCTGAAAAGTTCAGGAATATGAGTGCTGGAAGGCTACCGAATTTATCTCGGAGATTTTGAATGCCACAGCACTCAGACATATTTAGGTGTTGTATAAACATGTCAGCTGGCAGATGGATTCAGGGAACACTTGGAGCACGAAACACCCTGATAAGTTTAGGAATACGAGCTTTGAAAGTCTACCAAATTAATCTGGGATTTTGAATAGAACGACGCTGATATGTCTAGACGTTCTAAACATGCCAGCTCACAGATGGATTCATGCAACACTTGGAGGAAGAAACGCCTGTTGGCCCAGTCCCGAGTCCCGACGCCTAGTACTTTCCGGCGACAACGACACACGATATCTGACAACGAAGCCAAGCGCTGGATTCCTGATTGGTTGAAGCTAGAAGGAATAGCGACGTAGGCAAGCGTGTCACGGACTCGTATAACTATCTCATCGATCTTTGCTTTGATCGAATCAGTACTACTATAAATAACGCACGGGAAAACTTTTGTTATTGCCACTGGCTCATCTACGGGCCTGTTATTGCTTTATTGCTTCCCACGATCTGGACGGGTTTACAGGTGGTATTACAACGTTTATATATATAGCACCTACGCCAGGCTAGTACTAATCCTATATCCTTCTAATCAGACTGGACATTGGGTTACTTCCAACACCGACAAGTTGAGGAAGGAGAGTTTAGAGAGCTTACCCAATGAGGTAGGTAGCTTATCAGGGCATCTGTTACCGGGTAGGTCCAGATAACAAAGTTTGTGCAAGCTACAGAATTGTCAGGCTAGGTTTCATGTGAGCAATTGGACATAATCAGAGTTTCCATATTCTTAGAAAGTGACGGCATTGGCAATCCCGTGGCATCAAGATACCTAAAGTAGCTTCAGTATTTTTATGGAACATGGCAGCATGATTTTGCTTGACATAGATTAAGACAGTTTTGATCAAGATACCGAAGTGCACATGCGTGTACTTGGATCCAGAAAATGCCTCTTTAGGAAGTTGTCATTCCTGCTAATCTCTAATGTGGAGGGATTTAAGTTTTTGGCAGACAATCGAAAACATTGGACTGATTCTGGTACTGTATCAACTCTGCATGTCGGCAATGAATTGCGTTTTTCCAACTCCTTGGCCCAGTAACATGAGCATCAAAGAACAAGAAATTCATCAGCAGCAATTAATGAAGCAAGATCATGTACCAAATCATGCATGATACGCTTCTGAAAAGCCTTGGCATGCACTTGACTTAGAATATCCCGCAGAAGTAACTAATATCAAACGTGTCGTACAATAAAGGCAAAACTCATTGGATAGATTACGTATGTATAGAAGTCATATGTTCATTAGAATATCCCGCAGAAGTAACTATAGCTACCAAGTGATTAATCTGTATGCAACAATCACTCAGTCATATGTTCATTCCAATAAAGTACCTACGATCATGTGCAAACGAGTATGTAAACGTTTTCAATGTTGACGCAGTTTTCCGGACAACACTTTATCTACTTTTCCAATTAAAATGTATAGCAAGATAAAATGGGGCAAAACAGTCACAACTAGAGGCTAGAAAGGTGAAGAAACTCTTTTTTTTAGATCATAATATAATGCCTCTTTTATTTTCATTTTCAGGATCAAGAGTGGAAAGCAGCTTCAGCAGGAGCCCATACTGAGTGCAAACACTCAGTTACAAATTAGGAGTGGAAAGCAGGTTCAGCAGGAGCCCATACTGGGTGCAAACACTCAGTCATGAAGGGATTGCAGTGAGAAGGAAAATTTACAGCAAATTTTCAAGATGAAGGGGCAACCTAATGAAGACGCGTGACTCCAGGGATTTTTATTGCCGGGGGAAGAATGGGGAAATAACCCGGGGGACTGGACAGAGCATATGTAGGCGGAGCAGCCAAGTTGTAACTGACCTCCACTCCATTAATGGCCTGTAGGATTAGGAACGGCTGGTCTACTCCTTGCGTTAAACAACGGCGGGTGAATTCCAATCACGCACAACATAGAAACTGACAATTCAACTCCATTAACTGGTCTCAATGGCCAGTTAATTTATCAATCAATCTTTGGTGATAGAACTTCGGTCCCTCTCCGCGCCTTGCAACCGATCGGTCCGATCGCCCGCATCGCCCGTATCACCTACATCGCCTGGATCTGATCCCCGCGTCGCCCGCGTCTTTCCGTCTCGCCTTCACTTTTTTCAGGTAGGCATGAACGAGGGTTAGTGACCGGAGAATTACCGATCGGGCGGCGTCTGGCACAGAGTCAGCTAAATGAGCCAAGTGGAAGGCCCGCGCAACCACATGCCTCAAATTTTTCTCCTGGAGTAGCAGCCCTTTAAGACAGCCCGGCCAGGAAAAAAACAGGTGGTGGAGACAGTAGATCTAACAACCAACATTGATCCTAGCACGAGATCTGACGGCTCAAATAGCTGAGGGCGTGAGAGGGCTCGTTTTAGCTCGGTTTTACTGTCCTAAATAAATACACCAATTCTTGGTCATATGTTCCTTTAGGGCAGATTTTAAAAAATGCATCATAGTACTGAACATGTGCAACTTCCAAATAACATGTCGCGTACTGCTCTATGATTGATTCAACTGGGTCCTTATAATTTGTTACATCAGAGTCGATAACCTTCTCAAAGCAAAAGCAATGGATATTCTTTATAGCTTTTTTTAGGTTGCCAAGCATTTTAATTTTCAGCAGTTAAGTTGAATTCAGATCCATCCTGTAAAAGCCAAATAAACCTAATCATTAGTACTTTCTACTCCCATGTCTTCCTTACACATTAGTTTGTGCATACATAACCCATGTACAAAATATCAATTGCGTATGTACTTGCTTGATATTTTAAATAACAAAAGTGTCATGTGTAAACATATTATCCAAGATCTTTGAACATACTTGTTTTATATGAACCTAATCTTTGTGTTTTTTCCATTGCAGATTTGCCAGGAAATATCCATCTATAAGTAATTTGTTGCATTTTGAGAAATCTAGAGAAGAGAGGAACTCACCCTTCAAACCACAACGATATAGTCGCATCTGAGGGTGTCGCACGGTCGTCGTACTTCGGTGATCCTTGGCCACCGTCCATTGATCCGCCCTGACCGTGCAAGGCTAAGACCGGCGCAAGGCCGTGGCCCTTCAGCATAAATCCTTTGCCCTCTTCCATAGAGCCTGGCAGAACGCCGCCTCACCCATTGTCCACTGGTCCTTGGCTGCCATCCGCCTCCCCACCATGCGTGCCCGAGGCCAAGACTGGTGCAGCTCCGTGGCCCCCCTCTACCGTGCCTTCCACCCTGCCATCTGTAGCAGTGTTGCCCACACCCTCCTCCATGCCGCTCTCCTAGCCTCGCACGGCCGTTGTTGTGTACCTCACGCCGCGCAAGGTAGGGTTAGGGCTTGCGGTGAATGTGGGAGAGGAATCAGGAAAGAAGTGGAATTGGGAGAGAATGTGGGACTGTTCGGCTAAACAAGAGTTTTCTATGTTTCTGTACTACGTGCTAAAGCAGATGTAAGTAGGATTTTCCAAGTCGCACTTGACGGTATTAATAGCAAAAAAATGATATAAGTGTCAAGGAAGGAAGAAAATGAAGTTATGATATTAAAGAAGGAAAATGATAATTTTAGGGACAAAAAAGGCAATTATATTTTAAGAAAGGGTCAGATAAGGAATTCTCTCTTAGAAGAACACGCGCAAATCCAACGCATCACCCAACAACAGATCCAATGAGTTAAATGACGAAGTCGGCGACGCACCGGAGAAAACTATCGCTGTCGGCCACCATCATGGCCTCCTCCTCCTCCCCCACCTCGCCCCCAAATCCCGTAGCAACAACCTCATCACCCTACTTCCTACCGGAGCTCATCCCCCAAATCGCGAGTTGCCTGACCACCCTCCAGGATTTCTTCGCCGTAAGCGCAACCTACCGGGATCTCCTCCCTCCGTCGTCATCCAACCTCGCCTCCCAAGCCCCCCACCTCCTCCTTGTCCCCGGATCTCGAGCCATGTTCCACCTCCCCCTCCGTCGTCGCCTGCGCTTCCGCCTCCCCCTCCATGATTTTGATCCTAACCCTGCCGCCTTCTACTCTTTTGGCTGTCGCATCGCCATCGCCAGCCCCAGCCACCATGAGCTCAGCTTCGTCCACCTTCTCACAGGCGAGCGATTTCGCCTCCCCTATCCACCGGCACCCTTCTGTCGCCTCCTCCTATCTGGCGATCTCGTCCTTGCCTTCGTTCCGACGGTCGGCCGTGCCGTCCAGTACCGTCGCCTTGGGGATGTTGAGTGGCGTGTGGCGTCATGCACTGAACCCTATGTCCTGGAGGATTTGATCTTTCTCAAGGGCAACCTACACGTGCTGGTCAGATCTGAAGATGTTGGCGGCCTATGTTACCGTCTCGCCGTGGCCAATCTGTCAGACAAGAATACAGTGGAATTAATGTTTTTTGGAGATAATTTGGATACACAGGCCGCACATGGGAGTTCGTATTTCTGTCTCGCAGAGTGTCTCGATGAGTTGTTGCTTATTAGCGCTGTTGGGGACTGCCCAGAGGAGTTTCATGTTTTTCGGTGGCAGTCAATGGAGGGGAAGTGGACAAGGACTACTAGCCTTGGTGACTGCACATTGTTCTTGACATATTTTTACTTTGTAGGCTGTGTTATTCCGACGAAAGGAATGACATGCTTTTCAGGTTATTACTTTGCAAGTTCCCTTGGTTCAGATCATCCAGGAGTTCGAAGGGACTGCTTATACTTCACAGATGCCAAAAGGAAGTGGATAGAGTATTCCTTGGCCGATGGATCTTGTGATGAATTTGTTGCTGAGAACTTAGAGGGAGCTGCAAGGCCTGATTCCGATTTTAGGGCACCTGTTTGGGTCTTTCCGAGCATGTGTTGATGCTCTCCTATGGATCACAGAGCTATGTGAAAGTTAGTACAAAGGTACAATTGCTCTCTAGTGACTTGTATTTCTTATTTGGTTTTGATATGTTATTCTTGTGTATAAAGAAGTTTATGTGTCTATCTCTTTAGCAGCATGTGTTACATATTGGGCATATTGTTTGAAGCTGCTAAGCTGATCCCTGAAAATGTTGACACTAATAATTTGCATGTCTCAGGAATCAGTACTAGCTAGATCATCTTTTGCTTCTTTCTCTGCAGAGTTGCTCAGCAACTTGTAAGTAAGTGTACATGTATGCCCGCACCAGCTCGCAAGTTAGTGTATTCAAATTACTGAATCAACTCGTAATTCAGTGTGCAATCACTGGCATCGTCAGTTTCATTGCCGTTCTCTTTTCAATTATGGTATGAGAATTGAATGTTTCATCCTCAATTAATATGGCATCTTATAGAAAGTCGTTTGTCTATGATGCCAGTGACCCAGAAGCACAAGACGATGGTACCTACCACCAGGAGGGGAGCATCTCCAACTCGGATGAGTGGTTATCAGGGTAATCGTTCACGCTGAAACCTACTCTCCAATAAAAGACATATATATTCTACTGTACATATACAAAGCATTTTATCCGCATCTATTTCAGCATGAGCAGAGTACCGTGGCCTCTGAACATGGGTATGTAATGTAAGCAGCTTTGCGAATCTTTTCGACAAGCATAATACTGTTTCCCGGATGATTTGTAGTACCAGTATTTCATATCATTCCAGCTTAGAGAAATAATGCTGGTTTACCGAGGCCATATCGGGCATATCATGTGCAAAACCTTAGGTGTCAATCTTTCAGGCTCACGGAGTTTCCCTTCTTCAGTATGTGAGAGATGCTTCATTTTTTTAGGGTGGGAGATGCGACCAGTTGTATTACATCATCATGCAGGCGACCCATGTTGCGACCTAATGAATTTAAGCGAAATGGCGATCAAACTGCACCCTAGTTGCAAAATCTGACAAATGCAAATTAAGGTAATATCAAGTGAAGAACATGTAGCATTTATTAGATATGCAAACAATCCAAGTAATTATTAGCTATCTTATGAGCACACACACAGCGATTAGTGCACCATGAAAACAAGCATGTACATCACAAATAATGTACATTGGTCCGATGCCATCTCTAGCTGGCACTCAGAAATACAATAGCAAAAACAATGTGTATCATACTCCCATCACGATTATTCATTCTGTCATTCATTGTTCCATCCGATAGAGAACTCTGACCTTAGCCTTCTACTCCCATCACGTAGAGAGCCCTGACTTTCGCCTTCTACTCCTATCACGACTCAGTCTGACTGCTGTCTTAGCTGACCAGACCAACAGTTGTGCCATCCCACCTGGGATAAGAAGAAAGGTCAGAAATCTAAACTAGAGTTGCACCAATACGTGAGCAAAAGAGAGAAAGGGGTTTCCCTCCTGTACAAGCGCAGAGAATTTTGTTGCAACGTCGATGAGTTATGCAGTCTCTGTCTCTATTTCAATGATTTCACTTGCTATCTCCATAGAAACCAACATACAGCGAAGCGGGTTGTTTCAATCCTGCCAAATGCACATAGTTGTTGTAATATCGATGGGTGCTAAGGAAGTTCGTATACTTATAACAGTTAGCACTTAGCAGTTCAGTCCTGCAACCAACCTGCTTTTCAGAAGCAGTGTTCCATTCCATCTTCCCATGTTGAAACTCCATGGCGCGTCCAGCTCCGCCTGTTGCTCACCCTCAGCTGTGCTGCCAAAGAGAGCTCATACTGTGAGAAGAATTATCCATCTTTGCTTTCAAAGCCGAGTAGATACTTGAAGTTCAGCATATAGATTGAAATTAGCCAGAACAATGCAAACTATTTATTGGTTAACAAAGCTCAGTATATAGGAAGGTTCAACAGTTCACTATGTTGCATCTTTTCATAACAAAGTCAGTCAAGTTCAATTGATACTAACAATTTGTAGAGAAAAGCATGGATGTTCTGGAACTTTCTCCCGCAAGGTTCCTTCCTTCCTCATCACAACTTTGCAGGTGCTAATGCCTGCAGAAATTTAACTTGCCTCTCCATGCTCTGCTATTACCGGTTTCACTCTTCAACCGCATCCTACCCTCTCCAACAATGAGTAAAACTTCCTTGCAATGCAGCTGCAGTTGAAGCTGCAGTTCAAGTAATTATTTCCTATTAAACCTTCAATCCTAAATAGTACTCCCTCTAACTTAATATAAGATATTTTTTGACACTGCCATGGACTAAAAAACGTCCTATAAAAAATTACAGAGGGAGTAGTACATTTCTGCAGGCTTACATGTGGAAGTTAGCAAATATGACTAGATTTTCAGAAATATGTGGGCTTGTTCAGGGCTCCTCCACTGGCTGTTGCCACTGGATCAGACCTACATTCCGATCATCAACCAACATAAAAACAATAGAAGAAAAAACAACAGAATAAGCCCACTCAGAATCCACGGCGGAAAACGTACTTAGGAGCTCTTAGGAGCCGGCAAGAGTGAGTAAAAAATAATGGGGGTTAGCGCGAGGGGTCGCCTTAGCTGTTCATCAAACCAGAGCTTAGTGGAATGGCCAGGGCGGCGGCTAGCATAGTAAAGGGGGGAGGTCGAAGGGAGGCCAGGGCGGGAAGGCGGCAGTAGCCACCGGCCGTGGGGGTGGAGGCGGGTGATTAGGAATGGGTTGATTGGCGGCTGCGTGGGGAAGAAGAAAATGAAGGTTGAAGATGAAGAGGGTATGATTTGTTTTCGGTCGTACAATAAAGATCTAATGATTAAAAAAAGTGACTCATGCAAACAAATTTTTCATGTGGCTGATGTATAGGCGCTCCAGGGCTTCCGGCAAATAATCTAATCCTCTAGCCGGTAGATATCCAGGACATATGACTTAGCTCCACTTGTGTTCCATGGTTGGATGAAAAAGATGGCAGGCTACCAGCCTCGTCTTCTTTATGGAGAAATATTTGAGAGAATTCTTTATTTAGCCCTTTGTTAAACTTTGCTTCTCTATTTGGCCCCAAGAAATATCTTCTTCCCTATTTGACACTAAAAGTAAATTTTGTTCTTTATATGACATTTTCGTCCATTTTACTCACCAACGGTGTTACTTGAGACATGAAAATACAGTTTTGCCCCTCATGTTGAAAAAGGATTAAAAACACTGTTTTGGCCGATATAAATAGAAACAGAGAGAAAATAATACAGGAGAGATTTTGCTTAGGTCTCGACTATCGCTGCTTGTGCAAGTGCTGTATGGCAACCCTGCTGGCCGATGTTTTTGGCTCACATGAGTAAAGACACGAAGCAGCGCACAAGTCTGGGAAGTAAGCAGGTGGATGGATTTTTCAATAGGCTGGCATACAACCTTACGTATCTACTCATCAAACTTGCTAATAACCGCCGGCTGGACTGATCGATCTTGAGTAGCAGTACACTAATCATCGCGCTAGATTGATTGATCAAATATATGTGCACGCAAACAGGTGACAGGACACCGATTTGATGGCTGGACACGTGTGCGCACATCCCCCAGGACACGCAGTTATTGTCTTGGTGCTAGCTTACTGTGTTTTTTTGGCATAGTCCTCTCGCTTAGAGGCTAAACAATCAATGTACAGTAGGCTCAGGCCTAAACTAATTTGTTAAGATAATCCTCAACAAATTTAAACGGCACACTTGATGCTGACTCATATACTTTGACTTCAGACCGAACATTTATTGTTAGTGCTAACCACCTTCACTACTAAATCATGATACATCAGCCTAAATAAATATTATAAATACATCAGACAACTGCACGTATACATGAGCCATCTTCATGAGGGCCAAAAGAGTCGTTTTATGCTTCATTTGACACTGTTAGTGGGCAGAACGGACAGAAGTGTCAAATAGGAAACAAACTGAAGATGTAGTGTCGTAAAGGGAAGAAAAACTTTTTTAGGGCCAAACAAGGAAGCGAATTTTAAGAAAGGGCCAAATAAGGAATCTCTCGAGATATTTAGGTCAATTCAGCTTCAGTAGATATTTTTGTTTCATCGTCTTGTCTCGCTAATTATTTTGTATAGTTCAATTTCCAATACAACATCTATGTGGCTTGCAATGACCAAAATGTAAGAGCATCTAGAAGCTAATTTGACCCCTATACGTCTGCGGATGCGTTCAAACGTTGTCCGGACGTGTATGCCAGGGTCTCATTTATCGGTGCATGTAGCCATGCTCTTCACTTTTTCTCCTATATATCTAGTCACATGCATATGATTGATGGGTATGTTTAGAGAAACAAAAAAAACTGGCAAAAAGAGAAGTGGTAACAGATAGGACAAATCAAACTTGATGGACTTCCCAAACACACCCGAACGCCCTCATATCCTCCCTACCTATGGGTTGGATATGAGGGTTCATATGGACAACTCGGACATATTTAAATGACTTGAGGGGTGCGGATGATGATTGTTTTCTTCTTCTTTCTTCTGTTTGGACATTGTCTGAGTTGTCCACCCGGAAGTACAAAGGAAATGCAGCAGTTAGGTTGGAGATGCTCTAAGTATGCTTTGTATGACATTTTGTACAAGCTTCAAGTCAACTAGAGTCTTTACTGATGCAACATGTTTTTTCCATATATAGATCTCGGAAGAGGACTATCATCTCAATTGATGAAAGAGAAAATGAAAATAATGTTTTTTCTCCAGTAATGAAAAGAATGGTTAGTCGACCTTTTTATGTTCTCTAGCAAGTGAACTTGCCTTTGCTTTAGATCAGAAAGTTCTATTTCGGTTACACCAAAAGGAAAGTGAAAGACACGAAATGCATTGGTATGGCTGGGCTTCCACCTGCCCCCCACAGATACCGACCCCTTCGGCACAAATTGTTTTTGATGGAAAATCACATGCCTAATTTGCACTAAAAAGGTCGAGATTGGTATCCAAGTCAAAATTAGATCATCACATCCACATTCGGGGCTACCAATCCAGCTAGAAAAAGAATGCGGAAGAGTTTCGAACGAATACCTCTGGTGGTGTGCAAGCGGCCGACATAGCTTCATTCACCGCATCCGTGCAGTAATCTTGTCATGCATCGCTGAACAAAGGCCTATATTCGGGTCTAGGAATGCAGAGCCTACCGGCCGGCGATATGGCGCTAGGTCCCGCAATCGCCCACTCCCTTCGTGCTCCATTCAAGACCATTGAAAAATAAAGTAAATGCTAGTACACAACACATTTGGATAGATGCGGATTTTTTATTTAAAAATAGTTTATTTCATTTTTTACCCCACGCTTCACACTTGTGATAGAATTGATCTCAATTTAAGAAAATCCTCAAAATATACCCCAACTAAGCAAAATTGCGTCGCATTTACCCCTTTCGAACTTTTTCCTCAATTTGATGCTTAGTTGGCATACCACCTCAATGTTATTTTTCCTAGTTTTGATTATGTTTTTATTTTCAAAAGTGAACTGGTCATGCACACCGAACCTGTTCTGATTTGCTCTTGTGGTGGACCCCACGTCTCAGCACAGGAGAATGATATATGTGAAACATAAATCGTTGCGAAGGTATTAAGACACATGCCCTTCTGTATATAGGTCGCTCGCATGTGCCAATTGCGCTAGTGTCAAATGATAGATAGAAACCCTACTATCTTACAGGGGTGTCCCTCGTTGGCTGCCCGTACAAGTTGGTCACCATCCAGTCCATATTCCACAATGGCACTATATGCACCACCTCTGCGCTCATCGGCAGGAAGACCTGGTTTGTTCCCCCGGCCCCATGGACGACTAGGAGCACGCCTGCAAGTTCATCAGCACCGACGAGGCACCAAAATTAATTTAGGAGAGATGTAAATGCATGATAAATATATAAGATTTTTTTGCCTCGTCAAAATTCAACTGATGCCTAATGTTCCTTCTATATGCTAACACCAATAAATGCAAGATCGTTGCCTAATATTTAACTATGACTCGATATAGATACTAGTACTACATATAAATAACATGAAATATATACCATTTATATAAAAGAGTGTATGCATTTATGTAGAACCATAAAGATATGAAAACAATAATTTAGAGGAATATTTGGATGCAAGATCATTACATAAGATGCTATTGGGCCTCTCTAATAAATAGCAGTGAACGAATGAGTTCATTGGCAAGACAAAATCACATAGGAATAGAAGAAGAAAGGAGGAATAGAATAGAAGAAGTAATCTCTTTGTTATGATGGCACTCACCAAGAGCACTACAACACGATCGACAATTGTGTAGTCTGTGGTTATTGCATTCCTGGTGCTTGCGATGATATGTTCTACCTTGCGATCCTGCCATGCACGCAGTGGTATGCAAGACATCTCCTTATTTCGAATTTATAAATTTGCTAATGCTTTGGTACACCCGCTTAGAGAAGTTTACACGAATGTTAAAATTGCATTAAAAAGGATATTTGTGTACATTGATGATTAACTAATTATAACACATATCTTCCTGATAGCTCAATCAATAGACCAGAACCAACTGTGTGGCAGCTCAATCTAGAACCAACAATGGCTAGCCTTCTCTATGACAACCACTGCTCCGTGGCCTCCCAATACCCCACAAGAAGGACGTATATCATGCTCTCGTAGTCTTCTTGATTATTGATAGCCCTACTTGTTGATCATGTTTGATGGAGTGTGTTTTAGTTTTTTCAGTAGCTAGTACGGTAGGTAGAATAGAGCTTGAACACGAAATTTGAATTGAAGACCATTATATGTCCCAAATCAGTGTAGGGTAGGAGACTTAAAAGATCAGAGTTTGAATATCAAATTAGATCGCTAGCGGGTGGCGGGTGTACGCGGAACCATTATGGCACGACAGACTTGCAACAAGTCCACCCTCGACAGTGCTACCCATGTCTATTGCTGCAGCAGCCTGCAGATCAAACATTGAAACGATATATTTGGACATAAAAGACTATACTATCATTTTTTGATTGAAGGGGTAACCCTTAATGTCCAACTTTGGTCTTCTAGGCAAGTTGTACACTTTTATAAGGTGGTGTGCATAAGTAAACCTCTATCAACCTATCAAAAAAATACTTGTTTGATAAGTGTGTACTACATGTGTATTTTGCAGAACCTAATAAACAGCCGGTGTGCGTGCGGATGGATCCATGTTTCGAGCGCACTACATGCTGGGAAATGTGCGTGGATATGGGTTTCCGTGTCCCTCATCCCGATTTGTAAGGGGAGTGTAGATCGGCTTTGTTGCTGCCTAGACAGGACCCGTACAACTCATTGATGGTTCTCTTCCTGAGCTGTGCCATGCTGAATAATTGTATGCTTGTGATGAGTGTGTGCTGATCTTAATAAACATATTAATTTTTTGATATTGTGTATTGTCTAAGTTATGCTCACAAATATAATGATTATCATCTATTGTTTGTCATTTTTTTTATTTGGAGAAAGTCTATTATCTGCCTTGTGCATGGAAAATATTGTATATTTCTGTCCATGGGTGCATGTCACTTTCATTTGCAGGCTCATTTGAGTTATCAGTAGCGTATCTAAAGCAACCCCCTTTTAGACCATAAAACATTTCTTTTCCAAAAAATAGCCCACTAACTTGCACTGGTTTCCCATCACTCAAATACTGCTCGTTAAAATGAAATCTAATGAACATCACTCCCCCGTCCCTAAATATAAGTCTTTTAGGGATTTCACTACAAACTAGACACTGAGCAAAATTAAAGAATCTACATTCTAAAATATGTCTATATACATCCGTATGTAGTTTATAGTGAAATCTCTAAAAAAACTTATATTTAGGAACGGAGGGAGTAGAACTAAATAGAAGCAAGAAATAAAATTTCAAATAAATCCCTAAACACTAGCCACACAAACAAACCTTTCGACGTCTCAACGTGAAAAGTCCAAGCTCCAATGTTTATGTTCATGTTCATCACTTGGTTGTGGGTCTTATGGCGGCTCCACTTGCAAATTTCTTTGTGTTAAAAAAATCTGCTCAATTCTAAAATTTGAACTAGCATAACTGGACCCTGTCTCAGAAGCTGCCTTCCTATATGATCTATTTGCCTTCTAAATCATTTCACGAGCTTTTTCTTTTTGAGAATCAAATCATTTTTTTTTTGCGGTTGAGAATCAAATCGTTTCACGAGCTGGTTCCTGGTTGCAGCAAGCAAGGCCTATAGCCCATGTGAGGAAACAAGCGAATGGGTCCTGCTTGCAGTGAGAAAGGCCCAGATGGCAAGAAAATGCTCAAACTGGCCCAGTCAGAGCTTGTTATATTTTGCAATTTGCCAATGTATTTCAATGTTTTCAACGATTCCGGCGGCTTGAGCAGCTCGCCATAGTTCATCTAAATGGCAAGGTCGAGCCCGGGCACAAGCCCAGGGTGCCCGCAGGGTAAAATCGCCCCTGCATGCCTCACTGCCCACCTGGGCCGCCCATGAGCGAATCACCCCCGCCGCCACTCTGTTTTGGGTTCGTGAATGTGAAAAGGGATCTAGATAATGTGAGAGCGAGAGACAGCCAGCGGGTGCCGTTAGTCACTTGATGGACGTGGCGGTCAAAACCAGGCCATGTGGCCCATTTTAGTCAAAACAGGGTCCACGCCACAGTAAAACTACCTTAAGCATTATTAGAGACAAAAAGTATTCGGTTTAGATAATCAAGTGACTGACTATTGGTTTTGACGTTGAAGGACGATTTTTTAAATTTCGGGAGAGTTCAAGGACGAAACATATACTTACCCCTTTAAACTAAGCAGACCATTTTTACGTATGCAATGCAAATTACACAGGTCGAGGGGCGAAGCTATCAACATGATAAGGTTTGGCCAACGTCATACCTAAATTGCCGTAAAAATACTATTCTCTCCGTCCCAAAATAAGTGTCTCAATTTTATATTAGTTTTAATACAAAATTATACTAAGCTTGAGACACTTATTTTAAGACAGAGAAAGTAATATACTATGTATATATACTGCTCGGTTGACTACTTGTTTACGAGACTGAGAGAGGCGGCAGGGCAAGGGCTTAGGGCACGGCGCACGGGCATGGCAGGTCGACAGGTCTCAGGTGTCTCAGGTGCTAGCTAAGAGTATGTACACTCGTGCATGAGCAAGCCATTTAAACTAAACTTGCCCAACGCCCATGGTTCTTTTTTAGGAATTCTGGCCGTTAAGACCAAAAAAGAAGGCAAAAAATAGCTCAACTCAGCAGTACTGTAATTTGGCAAGGAAATTCGATTTGTTCGAGCAGCAATTGGGTTAAACTAAGTGTCGGGATAAGATATACTAATTTGGGAAACCACCAACGCCACGTCGATCAGGCCGCTCCGTCTCCTTGGTTCGGCATGACACAGGAGTTTGCGCCATGGCCAGGGTACCTGCCTCTGCCGCCTCTGGCGGCAAATTTGACAGTTTTGATTTCTGGACGAAATCAATTCACAGAATAAACTACTCGTAAAACTATTTCACTTCCCTGATCTTTTTGTATAGTGCCCGTCACGCAGGCGCCACACCCTACGGTGCAACGCCCAGCTCGGGGGCGTTGCACGCCAGTCCACCGTGGCAGCCCCTGGGCCCGCACCCAGCAGTGCAGCGCCTAGCGCTCGGCCGCTGCACTGTGACTTATCCACCGCGGCGGCCCTCTCCTCCCCCCACCCCATTGCACCACCAGCTACAGTTACATAAACAGCATAGCCGCGGCGGCGACCCTCTCCTCTCCCCCTCTCAATCCTCTCTCCCAAATTCTTCAGATTTAACGATTTGGTACATGAATTCCTTCACCAATCCATCCTAGAAGGTACTCTTCTCCGATCCCCTTCTTTCTATCCATAGAATGTATGATATTTTGAAGATTTGGGGAACCCTTGTTTGAATCTTGCATGTATTAGATTTGGGGAACCCTTGTTAGATTAGAATGTTGCATGTGTTAGAATCTTGCATGTATTAGATACCTAATTTAGCAACCCTAGTTTAGTATATTTTATTGAAAAGATATGGTTTGGATACATAGGTTGACATGTTATTTTATATGGAAAAGAGATTTGTATTAAATCTTGCATGAAGTAGGCCTAGTTTAGTTTATTTGTGTTGAAATTATATTTGTATTGACAAGAATGCTTTGGATACATATGCTTTGAATTTTGTATGTACTAGGCGTACTTTAGTTTATTTGTATTCAAAAGATAATCGTGTTGACAAGAAACCTTTCTTTCAAAATTGTTAGGATGGTTTGGCTTCTCGATGATCACTGGGACAAACAACACCGGTCGTATGCTATGGCGGTGGAGCAGCGGGTAATAATGAAAGTGGTCGGTTTTATGAATTTCGTGTTTATTTCAAACACAAATGCCCCATATGTAATGTTATGATTTGTTTGTTTGTAGGAGCTTGCACCTCTGAAGCTTCGTTCTCACGGGGTCACCCTTGGGTGGATGCGCTATGATGAGCGATACACACCGTATGTAAGGGAGACAGGACTTCTCCCTTTCATTCAGATGGTCAGACGGTCGACGCCACCCAACAATGCTCCAGCACTCATCGCGCTTATTGATCATTGGAGGCCGGAGACACACAGTTTCCATCTTCGGACCGGGGAGATGACCGTGACGCTCCAGGATATTGCTATGATCACCGGTCTTCCTATCGATGGGAATCCTCTATTTATGAGCACCGATTCTGATGGGTGGCGCGTGCAGATGAATGCCCTTATTGGTATGGTTCCTCTGGAGCCTCGGGAACCAGCAGCAGAAGACAAGAAGGAAAGAGTCACAGCCGGTGCTCCTTTCACATGGATTACTGAGCACTTTGGTACTTGCCCTTAGGAAGCTAATGAGGACACGGTCAAGACATATGCTCGTGTCTACATGTGGTCCGTGATATCCAGGACTATGTTTGCTGATGGCACAGGCAAGAATGCTCCATGGATGTGGCTGACGACTTTGACCGTCTTCGATAGCAATTGGATTTGGGGTTCGGCGACACTGGCTTACTTGTATAGACAGGTATGAAGTTTTTTCTTTTTCACTTCATTGCTACATTATGAATGCGATCTTGCTCTTAATTCAACCATGTTCTCTTTTATGTGCAGTTGGATGAAGCCTGTTGTAGGTCATCTGGAGGTATTGGTGGTTGTTTGCTCGCACTTTCCATATGGAGCTGGGAGCATTTGCCGGTTGGACGCCCGAGGCTCGACCATATGAACCATGCCCGGGTTTGTGGCGGCCATGGCTAACAACAACCTAGGGATTCGGTTGTATGATTCCTCCCAAGTACCATACAACATCTTAAATGCGTCTTGCTTCGCCTTCCATGCCTTGCCGTACTTCACCTTGTAATGAAAGATGGCTTTCACAAGGTCAATGACATGTTGGACGCTCATTGTTGGAAGTGTGGATATTGAGTTCGAGAGCCTGTAAGCGATGAACTCGGACGTGAGTTGTCTATGGTCTTGGGACACAATCTTACCATCCACCCTTTTGCCTCGGCACATGTGAGTTGGCACACAACTCACTACGTGCCAAGTGGGACCTCCTTTCCATGGTCTTGCATGCACAATCCACGGACATATTTCATCTTCACATGCACATGCAACCGTGTAGCGCACATTGACGTACGAGTGCACCACCTTCTGTGGACGATAATGCGTAACCGAGTAGTTGTCGAGCCACATCTTCAATTCCAAGAAGGTTTCAAACTTAGACCCTTTAGCAATCCAGTTCTTGTCGTCTCCCAAATCACTATGAGATCTTGGCCTAACCCCAAGAGATATAGATTTGCCACCATCAACAACAACTTCATCCGCCAGACTAACATCCTTGAACAATGGTGTCTTGTGATCCCAACTGAATACCTTCTCGAAAGCTTCGGCCTCCTTCACCGTGAACCCCTCCTCATCAACTTGTTCATCAGGACCTTCGTCATCCGAATCCGATGCATATGCACGGGAAAAAGGGATGGAATGGTCCATTGTCTCTTGCAAATGATATTTGTCGAGATCACCCACATTGTTGTCATGGAGATCAACTTCATTATCATTGTCCGCATACTCATCATTGTCCTCTTGCAAAGCTTCATCTTGGTTGATTGTAAACGGGCTCAATGTTGGCCTCACTTCTTGGGTCAAAAGAGGTTCAACAATTTCATCTCGCTTCAAGGGTGGGGGACTACTAGCAACCAAAGGGGAGGGTTTCCGGTTCAAGTCCAAATGCAAACTTGAATCAACCTTATTCGTTGCAAATAACTCAATAGCCTTGTCAAGTGATTCGGCCACCGTTTCTAGTATGCAACCCAATGTTGCTCCGAGTGGACACGCATTGTCTTCCAACGGATGTGCATTCCAAAACCTACATTATACCTTCCCTCTAACTCAATGTTATCACTAGGGTCCATCCAATTCAAATCTTTCCTCACTTGTTGCAAGAGCTCCGCATATCTAGGACTACTATCAAACACCATGTCAAGCTCATCCGGGTCCGGTTCAATATTGCCTTTCAAGAAGGCGTCTTTGTCCCCATGATGAACAAACACACATGTTCTTCCCATCCCTACAAGCATTCAAACAACACAACGTAAACATTGCTTCCATGAGAACTAATTTAAGGATTAACACGAAATACAAACCCTAAAATATATATCAAACAACTACCCTAACCCTAACCATAACCCTAACAATAACCCTAACCCTAGCACCAACATAAGAACACCCATAAGAATAACCCTAACATACTAACAAAGCCTAATCATAGGAAATTGGCTAACAAAGATCTCGCATCTCCATGCAAATCTCTAGATCCAAACAAAACTAGGGTTTCCTCAAACTAGCAATAAATGTGAAATTAGACAACATTACTTGGATCAAAACAAGGGGATCAGAGAAGATTACCTTGAGGGAGGGTTGACTTCGAAACCCACGGACAAATTCTTCAAATTTGCAAGATTTGGGAGAGGATTTGAGAGGGGGAGAGAGTGGGAGAGGGGGCAAAGCTCGGGTTGGGGTGTGTGGGGTGGGCGAGTGTGGGAGGGGGGCCCAGCCCCTATCTTAGTCGCAGTGCAGCGCCCGACAGCTAGGCGCTGCACATTACAAGTGTGGCACCTAGCTCGGAGGCGCTGCACATTACAAGTGTGGGTGCGGGCCCAGGGGCTGCCACGGTGGACTGGCGTGCAACGCCCCCGAGCTAGGCATTACACCATAGGGTGTGGCGCCTGCGTGGCGGGACCTACACAAAAGGGTCAGGGGAGTGAAATAGTTTCACGGGCAGTTCATTCTGTGAATTGATTTCGTACAGAGGTCAAAATTGTCAAATTTGCCGCCCCTGGCTTGCCATCGCAATTAACAGCCTGCTCAGGACAGAGAACGAACAGCCAGAACAGAGGGTAGAGGAAAGCCAATTCTGGATAGACAGATAGAAATGACTGACCGGTGGATGCAAATATACGCACGACGACCCCTAAATTCCACCCCCGGTTCAAACAGAGAGGATACGAAATCAAATCCATTTTAAGGCCAATTCCTCCACCGGAAACCCCCAATCTGAAATCCAGGAAGAAACAGCCGCATCGAATCCCTTAAACACTGCCACTTGCCTAGCCCGAGTTGACTCCAGATTGACAGAATCTGATGCCAGCCCCCTTGAAATGATCACTGCACTGCCTGCAACTTCCTACTGAAGAAATCGGCCAATCCTTCTTGATTTTCAAATCATGCAGGAGAACTGCATGTGTTGTATTAAGAGCGAAGAGAAAAAACAGAGTAAAACCCAAAGACGACCACAACATTTAAAACAAAGGAGTAGGCAATCAAGGTGTAAACAAAATATGTACAGTGTTAAGATTAGCTGTTGCAAGAAGCCTTTGTAGCTGCCGCCTCCTCCTTCACAACAAGCTAGGGTTTCTGCCTTCCGCCGGCGTCGCCGCAGGTCCGCCTTCTCTCCGGTGGCCCTAGGGACATGGGAGCGCGGTGGATCTCCGCAAGGGCCGGTGAGAGGGTTCCGTTTTTGGTCATTTCTTTTAGTTTTGCTAGTGTTTGTGTCCTGCTCGGGAAGACGAGACAGCAGCGGCTCCCTGAAGATGGAATAAAAGGTCTCCCCGCCTAGCCCCCGTTCCGGCGGTGCGTCTAGCACCATTGGTGGGTGTCGTGGAATTGACACGGCAGCTGTCCTAGAGAAAGGACTTAGTTGTAGGGCCATCGCAACTAGGAAGCTTAAAGAGGTTAATCGGGACAAAGGACACGAGAGGTTTTATACTAGTTCGGCCCTTATGATGAAGGTAAAAGCCTACGTCTAGTTGTGTTGGTATTGCTGGGGTTTCGATTACCAAGAGGCTCAACTCGCCGGCTTGGTTCTCGATATCTTGTTTCTTGCCCTAAGCCGCCACCGGGTCGTCCCCTTATATACACGGGTTGACGCCTGGTGGCTTATAGAGTGCCGGCCTGCTCATAATCGTGTCTAGCTTGATGACTTCCTTTAGATGCCTTTCTTTACAAGTCTTTCCTTACATATGGTGGTTTACAATATCGGGCCTTAAGCCGCCTCCAGGCCTTTGGGCCTTCTATAAGGTTTAATGAATTATCATCTTAATGTTTACAAGGCTTCTTGTGTAACCCGCCATTGAGGCTGACCCGGCCCCTCCTGGGCGGGTCATAACTGATAGTAATATCCCCAACATTAGGCCCTAGGTTGACTTTGAACTTCGTTCTTTGTCAATCTTCAATACTTAGATAAAAATCCATCTTCTTATCTTCGCTGAAGTTTTTGTAACCCGCCGTGATGTCATCTCTTGAAAACGCAAAAAACTTTCATGATGTAATCTCCCAACGGATCTTTTATCTTTAATGTTTCCCGAGAATCGAGGCACCTGTCTAGCTGGATAACCATTATTCGGCTCTCCCTTGATTTCCGCGCCCATCTGTTCACATCTTTCCCTTATAAATAGGCACGCCTCGGCCTTCTCGTTCTCCTCTCTCGCTCCGTCTTCTTCCTCTCGCAAACCCCCTGCTGCTCGAGCTTCACCACCGCCGCGCTTCACCACCGTCTCCGTCGACGTTGGCCGCTGCATCAACCCGAACTGATCCAGAGAACGGCGGCGATCTCCGTAGAAGACCTGTGACTGTAAGTTCTCTTCTTTTCACTTCTCATATCCGCATTTAGGTTTTCCAGATTCCTTCGTGTTCTTTCGAGTTCATCGCAGTAATATAAACACTATTCTGATCACAGGATCAGAATAATATTCTGATCACAACCTGAACTGCCTGAGTAGCGCGCCTGAACTTCCCTGTGTACTAACCTGACCTTCTGGCTATCTTCGCAACCATGGCTTTCCCTGCGAGTTTTTCTGATCATTCGTGTTGTTTGTGATGTAAGTATAATGTGGACACATTTTTTAGAGTCTAAATGATTGTTTTGATTCGGATTCTAGCACGTTAGCGGATTTGCTCTCGGGGTCGTGATGAACTTGTTTCTGTTACAAGTTTAATGCATGTTTTGGATGTTGTCGAAGTTCTGGAACGATGGGGATTAGGTTTTAGTACGAGTTTGGAGCACAAATTCTTTGTTATTTCAAACAAATTTGAAATCACCCGTGTTCTTCATCCGCCCGAGATGCAACCCGCGCTTCTATTGATTTCTCGTTTTCTTTAAAGTTTGCTGCCTGATTTGCGTACTTTAGTGAAATTCGAGGCTTACTAACCCGTAAATTTTAATCGGGAGGGTCCTTACGGTTTGATTTCTAGTGATTTGATGTTGGCACTCCTGCGGGTTTCTGCACATGTTATTTTAGCGGTTTTGAAATTTACCCTCTGGTCCTTTCAGTTGTCGAAAGGTAGTTGCCAGATCATTTCCAAGGGGGTGCGGACGTGTTGCAATCTTGTGGAGACGATTTTATGCTTCGGACGAATTTGTTTGTTCATTATTTCTAGATCTTCTAATGGTCGTTGTACAAGGTGGACTTCTGCGTTTTCATACCTGAACTTCTTCTTTTCCTTTGTTGGATCCTGTCGGGGCTGGGGCGGCTCAGGATCAGGATCGGGGGAGGATCAGGTGGATCCTGTTGGGTCTGTCCGGGTTTCTGTGCTGGACTTCTGTGTTGTCATACCTGAACTTCTTGTTTTTTCTTTTTGCTGCAAGATAATGGAGCAAGTCCTTTGTATCAGAAACACTTACTAGATTTTCTTCTGCAATTTTTGTTGTAGCTAGTGTGTAAGCGTGGAGCTGGACCACAGGAACATGCACCCTCTTTTTCCCTTAGTCTATGTTTTGGTATAGTTTTTTGATCATCCACTTATCTTTGGTAAGATCTGGACTTCTCTTTTTTTTTATTAATGGTTGAACTTCTGGTTTTCCAGATTACATTCTACATTTGCAAGGCGAAGGCGCATGGTGCTCTATATTTTTCTTTGTTTGGTTTCCTTTCGTATTTTTTAATTCTTCAGATGTTCCTTTTGTACTTTTGTGTCGTGAGCAATCATGGGATTAGCCCAAGTATGCATGCACTTTTTCCAGATCATGCAAGGGTCGTTTGTAGAAGCTGGACTTCTATGTTCTTTATACGTGAACTTCTGCTTTTTCCTTCTTTGCAAAGTAATAAAGCAATTCCTCTGTATTTCCTTCTTTTTTATGTTAGATTTCATTCTTTGCATTGGTTTAGATTTTTTGACTTAGTCCCGTGAACAGCCATGTAATTGGGCGATGGATATGCGTATTTTTTTATTTTTTCTAATATGTTATTTGTACTTATAATAGTTGTTGTTCTTCACTGAATAACTATCCTGAACTTCAGTGTGATAATCGTTTTTAACATGTTAAATTTGAGGTTGTTATTTTTTGGATTCAAATATTTTATAGATATTGAAATCGGCATTGCGCGTATTGACCAATGCGGTAGCGCGAGGCCGAGCAGGGGGGGGGAGGGGGGGGAGGGCCCCCCCTCCCCTCCCCCTGCAAGGCCAAGATAGGAACGAGCCGGATCAGGCGACGACGCGGCGTGCTGCGTCGTCGCATGCGGAGGCGAGTCCATCACATCCATGACCCCACTATCCATCTTAGGGTTTTTAGGGTTTAGGGTTATTATGGTTTAGTGTTAGATATGAACTGCATCTGTTTTTGTACTTGAACTTCTTCATTTTGTTTCTTAGGGTTTATTTATTCTTATGCCATTACTTCTTTTATTAGAGTACTTGAACTTCTGTTCTTTATTTTTTGAACTTCTTTCTGTTGTTTTTTAGGTGCATATTTATGTATGTATTTTTCTTCCTTTGGTAGTGCATTTGCCATCTATTTTTGGTTTTAAGGATATCAGCAGTGCTATCATGTGAAGTTATCTCATTATAATAGATGCATTCAAATGGTGCATTCATTTATCTATAGATGTATTTACCTTTTTAGCTGTTGGGGGGGGGGGGTAAAACTGTAAATTCAGTGGCGCTTCAATTCCCACGATAGATAGGCATTAAGTGAGCATCTCCCTCGTCACCACCTGTCAGAAAACCCCTCTCCCCCTGTAGCTCGCTCTCTTCCCCCTCTCCGTCGCTCCGGTGCCTTCCTCGCCTCCAACTCCCCCCGATTTCTCCGCCCCTGTCCCCTGCCCTCGTGCTGGAGTAACCGGCGCATGCCCCCGCTCCTATTTCTCCCCCACGCCCAACCCGCTCTATTCTGCTTTGAAGCGAGGGCGGCAACTGCCTGCGCGGTTGCAAGTTGCGCGTGGCGTCGTGGGGAGTGGAAGAACCGCCGCGGGATTCGTGTGTGCGGGGGTTGTTTCGAGTGGTACAAATGCTGCCCCCCGCCCCCCTAATGCTTGCTTTTAGTTTCGCCAGATCTGTCGAGTCCGCCTCCTGTGTGCTCTCGCGTCCGCCTCCTAACCCTTCTTCTGATGGTTTGATGGGAGATTAGGTAGGGTTCTTGTGCGTGTGGTGGGTGGATTCCATTCCCCCGTGGTCATATTTGTTTATGAGATGCTTGTGTGTGCTATTTCTCCATTCAGAGTTGATTGGATTTCATTTCCCCTTTAGTGATTTCAGCATTTAGATGCATGTGAGAGAGGGTGTGGTGTGATGGTTCATGCTGAATCTGATGTATCTAATTGTCTTAGTATTGTTGATTTCGAAGTCTAGATTGTGTCTGTCACATGCTAGTTAGTTTCTGGATTCTTTTTTTGTTTGTGCTTGCCTATATGTGCTACTGTTCATGTTTTCATACTTGTTGATATTATCTAGTTGTTTCATCCTAGGGTTTCATTTAGTTTTTTTTGTATTTGTTGTATGATTTTCTACCTGCTAACTATATGCATTCTATCCCCTGTTTTTAGTAGGTTGTTCTAGGGTTTGGAGTTTCATTCATCAAGGGCGTTGTGTTGTCATGGCTTCCAAACCTTCTCCAGGTATCTTAATGTAGTTGGATCTTGTATTTTAAAGCAGTATTCTTATATATGTGTATGCTTTTTACCCTTAGCTTGAGTTAGATAGTGTTGCTTTACTTTTTAGTTGATGATTTGCAGGTGAAACTATGTCACCAAGTGTTGTTGGACTTCCCAAATGATTCATATTTATAGTGTATATCTTTTGTTTTTTTATTTGTTATCATGTTCATGGTATTGATATTTAGTTTGGCTGTGAAATACTATTTTGTGGTCATGCTACATATTTTTTATGTGCTATTTGCTTGGGTCACATAGTTGAACTTCTGGTTTTAATTATTGTTTGTTCATAATGAAATTTGGTTGAACTTCTGTTATGCACATTTTGTGTTTACTACTTTGTTATATATCGTTGAACTTCTGGACATTCATGTTATATGTAGTAGCCCCTCTGAGTGTAGATTGTTTTTATAGTTAGTGTGTAGATTTTAGTTTGTTTGTTGTGTTTACTGCTTTGTTAGGTATTATTGAACTTCTTGTTATTGGACATTGTTGTCAAAGTAGAAGTCCCTTTGGTGTAGGATTGTGCATTAGAACTCAGCTGCCTTTTTACTTGCATTTTTTGTAGTTGGTGATGAGTTGAATAGTTCTGAAAAAATGCCTGCGGTCAAGATGGAGCTTCAGAGGTTAATATGATGCTCCAATATCTGATGCGGCTAAATCACCCATTATCCCTTTGACTTTGATTGCCGAGGTTGCTTCGAGCCTTGAGAATGTTTCAAGCCTCAAGGATCTTGCTTCTGCAGCTCTTGCTTCACCTAGTATGTGAAACCCCTTTTCTTTTCATTTTGAAAGTTTTCAGCCATGTTTTTTTAGCTTGTTCATGTCGTTTGTTTTTGTTTTTGTTCATGAATTTTTTTTATTTTTTGCTTTGATTTTTTGTGTTTTTTGCAGATGTGTCCACAGAGGAGGAAGCTATGAACACCATCAACGATGTTTTATCTGAGTTGGGTTTATCAAAAAACCCTGCTGCAGCTGAGGAGGGGGCTCCCTCAGTCAAAGGTTGTGATTCCGTTTCGGATCCTTTGTGCTCTCTTCAGATGTCAGAGACGCAGTCGCAGTCTGTTGATGGCACTGAACCTGTCACGCAACCTGAGGATGTGCCTTTTTAGCTTCTCCTGGAGGACCAACGTAAGAGTAAGAAGCAAGAAAATTTTGACAAGAAGAGGGCGGCCTGCCTTGAGAAAGGTTCTGATGTTCCTGGATCTGTTCATGCGGCTGAGCTCACTATTGAGGAAGACGTGCCATGTGGTAGTGATGGCACGGTTGTCCCTGTTAAGAAGAAAATCAAGAAGACTACTGCGAGGAAGCTAGTAGTTGGTGAAGTTACTCCTCGGAGGAGCCCACGTGTTTCAAGGCCCGCAGAAGTTGTTGAAGATGAAGGGTTAGGCCTTGGTGGTACGCCACGCCGTAGTCCTCGTGTGCTTGCCACTGCCGCGCCTACACCTTCTCCGCTTGGTGCTGGTGCATCTAGTAAGGGGAAGAAATGTGGTGTGAAGCGCAAGGTTCCACCTGCAAAGGTCAACAAGGGTGTGAAGAAGCGTTCTCGTGTTAATCCAGAGGACAAGGATGATGCTGATTTCAATGCTGATGATGAGGACGATGTCGATGATGATGCTGCCGCTAATTAGGAATGAATGTCTCATGTTTACTGGTTTTTAGAGCATTCGTCGCTGTTGCTGTAGTTTTATTGTTTTTAGCACTGCTTTGGCGTACATAGCTGACCTTCTGCTCCATCTCAATATAGACGAATAAATTAGCCGACGTGCTTTGCTTTTATGGTATTACTGCCTTTGTGTACATAGTTGGACTTCTGGGTATATACATGAAGTAATTAGTGTATATGGTGAAGGGGAGATCCCGGGTGTATATGGTTACTGCCTTAGTGTACATGGTTGAACTTCTGCTTTTTAAATTTACAACATTTTTGAAAGCATGTTCACTAGTGTTCATACATCACTACTAGGAAAAGGGCTATAGATAGGATTGACACTAATGGCGCACCAGGGAAGTAGTGCGCCACTACTATGTACTAATGGCGCACCAGACAAAAGGTGCGCCACTAGTGATAATGTTTTTTTCATTTTTACATACATACTAATGGCGCATCCGACCGAAGTGCGCCATTACTAGTGCTAACTAGTAATGGCGCACCGGACCAGGAGTGCGCCAGTACTGAATTTTTTTTATTCTTTTTTTTGCAAAACAACTAATGGCGCACTGTGTCACAGTGCGCCATTACTAGTTCAAACTAGTAATGGCGCACTACTACGCGGTGCGCCATTAGTACATATATATATTTTTCACTACTACACGACTATCTCAGTTACGGTTATCTCGCGGGGCAGGTAGTCCAAGGATTTTCTAGATGCGTAAGGTGCATGGATGACACAACGTATCGCCAGCTAGATAGAGATCCCGGGTCTTCGAAAACCGTGTTCATGGGACATCGACGTCCCCCTCGCCGCCGACGATCAACCGCACCCTCCCCCGCTCAACCACCGCCGACGATCAACCGCACCCTCCCCCGCGCCACCGGCCGCCGCCGCTGACCCCCGGCGCGCACCCTCCCCCACTCCACCGTCGCCGATGACCCACCGCACCCTCCACTCCACCTTTTTCATATTCATAAATATTTTCAAATAACAAATTTGAACATATTTTTTATAAAAAATATTACTGTTTTTATAAAAAAATATTACTTTTATGATTTAAACAAGTTTGTACATATTTAAACACAAATAAATATCAAACAGCATTTTAAATGCACTACTACACGACTATCTCGGTTACGGTTATCTCGCGGGGCAGGTAGTCCACGGATTTTCTGGATGCGTAAGGTGCATGGATGACAGAACGTATTGCCAGCTAGATAGAGATCCCGGGTCTTCGAAAACCGTGTTCATGGGACATCGACGTCCCCCTCGCCGCCGACGATCAACCGCACCCTTCCCGCTCAACCGCCACCAACCCCCGGCCCGCACCCTCCCCCACTCCACCGTCGCCGATGACCCACCGCACCCTCCACTCCACCTTTTTCATATTCATAAATATTTTCAAATAACAAATTTGAACATATTTTTTTAAAAAATTATTACTGTTTTTATAAAAAAATATTACTGTTATGATTTAACAAGTTTGAACATATTTAAACACAAATAAATATCAAACAGCATTTTAAATGCATAAAAATAAAAATCGGGGAGCCTGGGAATCGAACCCAGGACCTCCAATGTGTGTGCTGCATGCTGACCAATCGGGCTAGTGGGCGGGTTCTAATGTAGATTGGGCTAGGTGGAATATAACCTGAGGGCTCGAACTGTAATAAAAAAACATTCTAATGGCGCACCGCTGCTGGGTGCGCCATTAGTAAGCTTCCCCCCATTCCACCTATTCCCCTCCCTCCCCACTCGACCTAATTTGCCCCCTCCGCCCCAACCGTATGCCGCCGCCGCACCTGCACGCCCCCTCCATCCCCTGCCGTCGCCGCCCCGACCCCCGCCCCCGCGCCCCCATGCCCCCACCACTGCAACTCCCCCGCGCCACCGCCCCCACGCCCCCCACCACTGCAGCTCCCCCGCGCCGCCGCCCCCACGCCCCCACGCCCTACCACTATAGCTCCCCCGCGCCCCGAGCCGGAGGACCAGGAGGAGGAGGAGGAGACGACGACCGCCAGCTCAGCCAGGCCACACGACGCCGCTGTCCGCGCGCTGCTTTGCCCTACCTCAGCTCAGCCAGGCCGGCGTCGTGTACTCCCTCGACTGCAGGTGAGCCCCTCCCTCCACTTCCTTCTTCTTCTTCCTCTTGCCCTCAACCTCTGCTTTGAGTCTCAACCGCTGTGCAGGGCCCGTCCATCTCCGGCGAGCTCACCACACCACGCGAGCTCAACGACCGCTGTGCAGGGCACCACCACGCAGGTGACAGTTAGGTACAGTTACAGAAAATGGCTTGTAAATAGGGTTAGGGTTTGGGAGTGGAGACCATGGCCATGGCTTGTAAATTGTTGTTGATTCTCAAGTAAATTTTTTTGTTAGGTACAGTTACAGAAAAAATCACACAGAAAGGTTGTGTCATGCATCACAGGATTTGTAGGAGTTCTTGGAGCCACAAAAATAACTTTAGAACCCAAAGAGGCCTCAGACCAGCATCATAGGCAATAAGATCAGGCAACATCTGTTCTTATTAGTTTAATAGAAGAGAGAGGGATGGAAAAATAGACAAGAAAGCAGAATATAGCCAAGACAAGTAGCATCTATTCTTAAGCAGAGTATAAGGATAGCATAGAAGAAATAGACAGGGTAGCACCCAACTGAACATCTACTTCTGCAGAACACTGCACTCCACTTACACATGGTATTTTTCTGCAAATAGGACACCACACCCACAAGCACTTGGGCTAGTATCATTAGCAGTGCTGCTATAAGTATATATAACAGCAGTAACATGTAACAACAAGTATAAGTAGCTATTACCCAAAGGTCAGCCAGACCAATGGGAATAGATAGAATTAAGTAACCAACTCCAGGAACTAGAGTAGCATATTCAGTTAACTGAATCCAAACACCCTTTTTATCCTTCAGTTTATGCTGTACTATAGTCAAGAGGATCTGATTGTCTGTAGTTCTCATCTCACAGCCATTCTGAAGCACTCAAACCGCAATGTCTTGAAATATCCCACCACAATTTCTTTAAAAAAATGTTTGTTTGCACCTCATCTACTGCTTGCTTCATATTAAGCCTGAACCATCACACCTTCTTAGCATATGATGGGGTCCAAAATCTGTATAACAGTTTATTTTTTTTGCATGGAAAGGTTCACCCAAATTGCCATTAAGAGAAACCAGAGCTCGCTACAAATTCTCGAATACTAATCTTTATAACTATGTGCTTTCTTTTCTATATTTTCTGACAGGTGGCACATATGTTTCTGATGCCATATTTGTTGGTTTTTTCTAGAGGGTGATGATGTCATGTCTCTATCGTAGATTAAAATAAATGGAAGTTTAAAAATATGAGAGAAGTTGTCTTGACTAATTACATGTTTATGTAAAAAAGAATAGCAGGGATATTTTACAACTCCTATGTGTGTAGTTGCTTGTTTTTACTGTAGTTGTGGTTGCTTTCTTCTTGTATCATAAAAATATCCCTGCTGCTGTATTTGTGATGATGTTGTACTTGTGATGATGCTACTTGTGATCTTCTGAAATGACCCATTGGCGACTTCATTACGCGGGGATAATGATTTTGCAGGTACCCCGAGAGGCCCTTGAGTTTTCCAGAATGTCGATTAACTTCCGTTCCGGCAAATTCAGGTACTCCATATGTCCTATTTTCAGCAAAGGTCATGCTGAAATTTTCCGTGAATTTTAGCATGACTTTGCTAAAAATAGGACATATGGGGTACTTGCGACTAATGCCTGTTATCATGCATGTTTTATGATCTGTTGTAAGGGTACTAATTGGTCTCTTCTGCTGCTTATCAGAGATGGCGGGAAGCAGCCACCGCCGCTCTGCGACACCGTAGTACGAGTTGGATGCTTTTGAGTTCTTCACTATCATACTTGGGACTTCAGTATCATCCATGACGCAGGTATATAAAATGAGAGATCTCCCCTTCACCGATCTCATTGTGATATCTGTTGTTTGCTACATCACTCATTGTCCCAAACTGCAGAGGCTGCCTGACAGTTTTATGAACATGCTGATGGGTGAAGATCTGCCAAATAATGTGAAGCTGCGACAGGCCGGCAGCGGGTTTCGCAGGCAGTGGGATATGGAGTTGGTGATCAAGGAGGGCCACATGTACTTGTCTCGTGGGTGGGAGAAGTTCTACCGTGCCTACGACCTGCGGCTGGGGTACTTCCTTCTCTTCAGGTACGACGACGACGCCACCATGCTCATCGTGAAGGTGTTCAACGCGACTATGTGTCGCATGCGCTACGCTGATGATGATGATGCCGGTACGTTCTGCCTCTTCTTATTCCTCTACATTTGGCTTTGTCTCACATTGATTATTAACGGTCATTGTTGCATTTGGACAGGTAATGGGAGCAGCAGCAGCGACACTGGCTACAGCCAAAGCAGCAGCGACTATGGCTGTAGCGAAAGCAGCAGTGATTCTGGCTGTAGCGAAAGCAGCAGCGATTCTGTCAGCAGCATAGACAACAAGAAGGATGATCCGGACTGGAGTGCGGGAGAAGAGGAGCAGAGTGGGGATGAGGAGCTGCAGGATGACGATGGGCATCAGGCTGAGGATGACCTAGCGCTGGTGGTGGCTGACCAAGGGCAAGAGATGGTGGTGGCTGACCATGGGCAAGAGATGGTGGTGAATGACCATGGGCAAGAGATGGAGGTGGCTGAGGATGACCTAGCGATGGTCGTGCCTGAAGGTGGCCTCGCGATGGTGGTGGTGCCTGACAATGACCACGCACCGGTGGTGGCGCCGGCGATCCCACAGCTGGGCGACATGACCACGCCAATTGAGGTAGAAGACTACATCCCACTGCCTACACCGCCTCGCCGCTCTTGGCGCATGAGGCTGAGGAAGGAGAAGGAGAAGAACAATGCATGAGAACTGAACTTTGTCAGGTATGTCAGATCTCCAAAATGATATATATATATACTTAGTTACCTATGTTATCTCTAATATGCGTAGTTTCCTATAGGTTAGCTTCGTTTTACCTAAGTTGGCTCTAATATGCTAACTTAGAGATTATATGCTTAGTTTCCTATAGGTTAGCTCCAAAATAACTTATGTTAGCACAAAATGATCAAGTTTACATAATAAGCTTATAGTCTTTTTCTTATTCTTATTCTTTTCCAAAATGGCATAGGTTAGCTTCATTTTACCTAAGTTGGCTCTAATATACTAACTTAGAGCTTGTATGCTTAGTTTCCTATAGGTTAGCTCCAAAATAACTTATGTTAGCACAAAATGATCAAGTTTACATAATAAGCTTATAGTCTTCTTCTTATTCTTCTTCTTTTCCAAAATTCTTATTATTCTTCTTCTAGTGTTCTTCTTCTTCTAGTATTCTTCTAGTCTTCTTCTTTTTCTTCTTCTAACTTCTTGTTTATCATTTTGCAGATTTGATTTAATTCACGGAAGCTTGCATGGATGGAGTGCTTCTTTTCCATTTGTGTTTTTATTTTGTATCAATGTGAAACTTTTGTGAATTGATGGATAACGGTGTTGGATGAACAATGTGAAACTTTTGTAATATGTAACGATGGAACTATGTGTTGGCTATGTATGTATATATGATGGAACTTATGTGTTGGCTATGTATGTATATATGATGGAACTTGTGTGTTGGCTATGTATGTATATATGATGGAACTTGTGTGTTGGCTATGATTGTTATATGGATGCTTGTTGTATATATATGTGTTGGATATCTCATAGGTGAAATAGTGACCTGAGATTAAGAAAAAAAATTAAAAAAATTGTTACTAATGGCGCACTACCATGTGGTGCGCCATTAGTATAGCAGACACTAGTGGCGCACCGTGGGCAAAACTAATGGCGCACTGCCTGGTGCGCCATTAGCATACCAGATACTAATGGCACACCAGTGGTGCGCCATTAGTAAAAAATTCTAGTGGCGTGATACTAATGGCGCACCGGTGGTGCGCCATTAGTAGGCAAAACCGGTGCGCCATTACTAGGCCTTTTCCTAGTAGTGCATGGTTGTATTGCCTATGTAGACATAGTTGGACTTCTGAGATACATGTTTGATTACTGCCTTGGTATACATGGTTGAACTTCTGCTTTTGTAAATTTCCAATATTTTTTTGAAAGCATGTTGTCTAGTGTTCATACATGGTTGTACTGCCTATGTAGACATAGTTGGACTTCTGAGATACATGTGTGATTACTGCCTTGGTATACATGGTTGAACTTCTACTTTTTGTAAATTTCCAACATTTTTGAAAGCATGTTAACTTCTGGTCATACATGGTTGTACTGCCTATGTAAACATGGTTGGACTTCTGAGATGTAGTGCGTATATGTAGGCATAAGTGGAATTTTGGTGAAGGTTGTGTGTCTCATTGTTCTGCCTTTTTTCCTTGTCAATGTATTTTTTTCAGTATCAGCTTGTGCAGCGGCCTGAGAGGAGGAAGAGATGAGGCAAAGCGCCCGAAGAAGGTGGCCAAGGAGGAGGTGAGGCGAAATGTTTTAACAAGACGGTTCACTGCTCACTAGGACAGGTCAAGACGTGTGCGAAAATGCTACAAGATAGGCACAAGGCGAGGGTTATCAAGGCTGGTTTTGGTTGTGTGTTTGACTTGAAGGTTGATTCCAACATTTCTCGTCCTTTGATGGGCAACATCTACACGAGGATTGACCCTTCAACCATGATTTTGGACATGGGTGAGGTGAACAAGGTTATACGCATTACAAGTGATGCTATTCACCATCTCTTTGGGTTCCCTCAAGGTAATCGTACCCCCTAGGCCCTTGAATGATGGTTTCGATGATGCTGTTATGAGGTTGAAGGGCAAGCTTGGGTATGCTAGGAGTGACGACATCAAGACAAAGGATTTGCGGAATATCCTCGCTGAACTTGTGAAGGATGAGACGAAGGATGATCTTGCTATGTAGGTGTTTTACCTTATTGTTTTCATAAGGTGGTTATCCCTGGAACGTCTACACGAGTGTCCAGGGAGGCAGCAATGGCCGAGAACCTTGTGTTTGAGGATATGGCAGACATGGACTACTACCAGTTGGTTGTTGACGATATTCAGAGTGCTGTTGTTAGGTATCAGCAAGGTACTAGCAGAGGAAAAGCTGTCACAGGTTGTGCCATTGCGCCGCTTCTTATGTATCTGGACTGCCTTATCATTGGCAAGACGCCTAATATTGACTTGAGGACCCCTCACATCAATTTCATGGATCAGGCCAAGCTTCTTGAGCTTGCTGCGGCTGACTTGGTCACGAAAGGTGATGATGACCCAGCCAACTGGGTGTTTGGGAGACTGCCTGTGAGTGTTTCTATGCATTATTCTTTCCTTGAACTTCTGGTGTTGTCTTGTATATTTTTTCTTCCCAAGTTCTTTCATTTGTTTTCTGACGCATTGACTTCTTTTTTTGTATGCAGTGGAAGACACAGGCTGAGGTTGTGTTCTTTAGGGTTATCGAACGTCCTGTTCTAACTATGCCTCGTTCTGCCGGCCTAGGGAGTGGAAGTTCCCCAAGATTTGAATTCTCCCGGGATGTTAATACTGGTGCCCCCTATAGATCCAGGAGGTTCTTCTGCCCGTGTGAGTGCTGCAGGTGGCATTTCTTACGAGGATTTGTTTGAAGCTGCCAATGTTTCTCTGGTTAGGGTTGACAGTCTTCTTGAAACTGTTTGTGGGGAGTTGGCTCATGTTCCTTCGATTGCTGAGCGTCTTAGTCGCATTGATGGGATTCTTCCTCCCGGGCACGGGTTTGATGCTGAGTCTTCGAAGGAGGTATTATGTATTGAAGCTAAATTTTTTGAAGAGCTTCGTCAGAGCACTTCCCACCTCCGGACTAGCGTTGGGCTGTTCAAGGAAATGCAGGATGATCGTTGCAAGCCTTTTGAAGATGAGGCAAGTGTTGTTGTGAGACAGATTCAGAGGCAGGATTCTGTTCGTTCGGGTCGTGAAGGAGGCCACGTGGAGCATACCAAAGAGGTTTGCACTAATGTTCAATGTTAAATGTTAGCTTTCAGTTATTACTGTTTGTGGTCATAGGCGAGCGTTGTTGATTTGATGTGTCGTAAACTGTTTCTTTTTAGCACTAGTGTTCCTAGGTGACCTTATCTGTTTATTGAACCTGAACTTCAACTGCTACAGCACCTGAACTTCCATGACTTCGATGACTGGCCCTTTTTTGTTCCCTTTTGTATCATAGAGTAGTTTGATATCTAACCTGCTATGTTTACTATATTTTGACTTCCATTATGTGTCAGTTGTGATAGCTGACCTTCTCTAATTGTGCAATCTGAACTTCTGCTGATTAGGTATTTGTTTTCTAAATGATTTTTTTATTTTTTAGGCTGTTCATGATGATGCTAGGGTTGAGGAGGATGTTTTACCTGCGCATGAAGCTGCCCCTGTGCATGAGGCTGCCCCTGTGCATGAACCTACTTCGGCTAGTGGCGTAATAGTTGATGAGGTTCATGGCAGTGAAAATGAGGTACCGTTTTTCTTGTCCATTTTGTCTTAGTGCCCCTGAGACAGACTTGCTGCTCCTGTGCATGAGGTTCAGTCAGCTCTTTGTAATGAATTTCTGTTTCTTTCTACAGTAGCAGAATGATGATGTTAGTGTTCCTCCAGAGAAAGTTGCAGACATGTCCGTCTCAGGCACCGGCTGCTCCGATGGGGTGGTCCTGACTGAACCTCAGTCATCCATTGTCGCGGAGGTTTCAAATGCTGAGCAGGGCAAGACAACTAGAGACATCATTTTGGAGAAAGATGCTGTTGAGTCTGCTGTTGAAACTGGTGGTAGTGCTGCTGCAAGCCCGGAGAAGTCTCCTGCAGCAGAGCCATCAGTTGATGTTAATGCTGTACAGGCACAACCAAAAGTTTTTCTTGTTTCAGATTCTCCAGCTGCTCCAGCTGCTGCTGGTGTCCTTCCTGACGATGCTGCAACGTCTGCTGGAGATGACGATGAAGATACCAAAAGCGATAGCTATGGAGAGGAGGTTAATCATTCCAGTGCTGCCACTGGTCTAGGCAAGGATCCATGAAGAGAGGAGCATGCTTCTCTCTTCTTTCCCCATTCCCTTCCCTCTTTGTTGTTTTGGTTTAGTCCATGATATCCCCTGTGAACTGCCTGTGTGGTCTAAGTTGAACTTCTGGTGTTTTTGTTTGTCGTGTGGGTTGTAAAGAATGTTAAGTGAACCTGTTTTCTATGTGAGTGGATGTTTGTAATGCATGAGTTGTGATGTCTATGATGCTGTGTTTTATCTTTTTCGATGTAGCAGCTGAGATGTGCTTATGTTTTGAATGTTTGTGCTTGAATGTTGGTCTTAATTGAAACTATCGTGAATCTATGTGCTTTGAGTGTTGCTGTTAATTGCTATTTTCTTTTTGGTGAGTAGATAGCGACCTTGCTGTCGTGCGAAAGAAGGTTGATGACTTTTATTACAGTATAACTAGGCTTAGGAACGACCATTCCAAGAGGTGAGTGCAGCTGCTCAACATTTACATCATCCATGTACCCCCTGTGAACTATCTACGGTTTCATACCTGAACTTCTCAACTCTATGTACCTGAACTTCTTGTTTTTTTGCTTCTCTGGCGCTGAACTTCTGGCCTCTTTTGTACTGCACTGCCTGTTGTGATATAGCTGAACTTCTGTGCTAACATGTGTTATGAACTTCCTGAGTTCCTGTTGCTTAACTTGTTTTACTTTCTGTTCGCTTGTTTTAGATCAATGATTATGTTCCAAAACAAGGAGTGTGAAGCTTCTGTTCAAGAAGTCGCAATATCTTTTGGTCCTCGCGGAATGCTTACATCTAATGTGGCTGAGTGTGCACTCTATTGTCTACGTGCGAAGTACCAGGGATCGGATAAACTCATCCTCCCGTATTGGGTTTGTGTAAGTCAACCATACAGTGATTTCTTTTCTGTTTTGTTCCGTACCATTTTAGTAAAAACTTGTTCGTCTCATTTTTGTATTTTTTTCATATGTTGGTGTTGTCTGCATTATTTTAGGACAAGATTTTCAGAGGTCATTTTGATTCCCTTGTGAGGAAGTACTTCATGGCGAGTGGTCCAGATAGCATGGATGCACATGATTTGGTATGAAATATTTTGTTCTTTGCCTCTGTATTAGTTTTGCAGTGCGATCCACTTTGTTAATATTTGTTTTATTTTTCTTTTGTACCGTTCTGATATTAATTCTCATTTTTTAATGATTCGTGTCTTTATGATGCTTCAGGTTGTTTTCCCTACTTTTGACCCGCCTGAGCTTCCTGCTTCCATGGGTGGTGTCGGTCATTGGGTGTCGGTGTTCCTTGACCTGAAGAATTCAAGGTTCCAGCTTCTCGATTCCTACTATGGACCAAAAGATGAATGTGCGGTACGCCTCTTTCGACAGATGACCGACAACATCAAGAGGCTTTGAAAGGATGCCAGCAATGACAGGGAGACACCCTTCAGTCCTATTAGCATCGACAATTTCCCTCTGGATTGGATTGATGTCCCCCAGCAGCAAAACAAGTATGAGTTCGACTTTTTCTCCTTATCACATCTGTTTAACTATAGTTGTACTTAAGCTGCGACGTGTTTAATTCGTTGGCTTTATTTTTCTGTCCTAACACTATTTCTTTTACTTCGTTTGATGGCAGTATCGACTGCGGATTCTTCATGCTAACGAATGTTAATTCGTATCATGACGGGGTTCTTGCAAATTATTCCCATGAGAATATCGGGGATATCAGAAAGACGTGGCTGTACTCAATCGCTTCTTCTAACCTATTTGAGACAGACTTCCAAGCTCTGTTTGGCTACTACACATGTAAGTATTTTGGTACTTGTACTGCTTACCTGCACTGCATCTTTTATTCTACCTGAACTTCATATTTTTCTCTGAACTTGGACTTCAGCTTGAGGTCTGGCTGGGCTGCTAGTTTCGGAAGGAGAGGAGCATTTTCCTTGTGCATGAACTTCATTTCTATGTTTTTTAATTTTGCTTGTGTGTTTTGTTTTGCTTAAATGGACATGAGCATTTTCTTTTATAATTGAACTTCAGAGATGATGCCTTTCTATGGTTTTGCTAGCTGTAGTTGAATGATTTACAGTTCATCGGTTTATCTTGAACTGTGCCTCTGGTTGTGCCTGAACTTCATTTAGTTTTTTACTGCAACTAATTTTTTTAGGTCAGCTTGAGTAGTAACCATGACATCTTTATTAGTTGGACTGCACATTGTGATGTTCCTGAACTTCAATTGTATTTAATGGTGATGTTTTCTCTTCCTTTTTTCTTTTGACAGTGGAACCGTTGGAGCTGACCGATTACCACTACTCATTCCTCGGTTCACAGGAATACCAGCCCAGGGAGGAACCGATGAGTACAGCTCTGATAGGAGATGATAGACCTCGGACCCTTATTCCTTCCAAGTTGGGGAAGCAGGCTGGTGGTATTCGTGGTACTCCAAAAACCCCTTTCTACAGGAAGGCTGATGCAGTCGAAGCAGCCGAAGCAGAAGTGATTTCGTCTGATGATGATTTTCAGAAGATTGCTTACCCGAAGAATGCTAAATGTGCTGCTGGTACTGTTGCTGGTAGAGGTGGGAAGAATGTTGTGATCACCAGGAGGAAACCGGCAGTTGAGTCTGGGAACATAACTTCCTCCAAGAGAGCATCAAAATTGCCTTTGAAGTGGCGTTCTCCTGTCGCTCCCCTGAAAAAATACAGTTACCCTCATCTATCCGAGGCCCGGAAGTTGAAACAGTATGTCTTGAGTAAAGACGGTCTGGAGAAGTATTCTGAGTGAGTTACCCTCATCTGTCGCTCCCTTGCCTTGGAGTTGTAGTGTCTGAACTTCTGTTGTTGTATTGTCTAAACTGCCGTTGTTGTAGTATCCGAACTTCTGTTTTATGTCTCCTCTTGCCTTTTGAGTTATAGTGTCTGAACTTCTCTTTGTTGTTGTATCTGAACTTCTAATATTTTTTACCATCCTTTTGTATTCTGCAGGACAAGCTACTGCATGTTTACCATCCCTGCGAATGTGATTGACCTCACAGGACGTGTCCTTTATACGCTTTTTGGTGAAGGGCAGCAGATGGAAGGAGACATAATGGATTATCTCATAAATTTGTGGAAGGATAAGCCGGAGACCTCTGAGATATTCACTAGTGCTGACAGGGTTGTGCTTAGTCCCTACTTCATACAGGTTTTAGTTCTTTGCAACCCTATGTCCTTCTTTTTGCCTTAGTTTTGTTGTAGTAGCATTTGGGAGATGTTTTAATTGTGTTTTTGTGAATGCACAGTACTGCCTGGAGTATGATTTCTTTGGTGCAACAGTTCCAAAGTTTGATGCAAAAAATATCTGCTGGTCTCCTCCCAATGTTTGTTCGCAAGGAAGAAGACCTTCTTAACGCAAAGCTGGTTAGGTTTTCATAACTCTTGCTTTTTTTAATTTCATGTGCATCCTTTTGCTGAGTTTGTCAAGAAAGTTTTTGTTCATGCCGGTTCTTCAGTACATATGCTTTTATAGTTTGTGTTCACCGGTCCTTTCATTCTTGGCAGGTTTTATTGATTCTATTCAAGCCAATTGGCACAATGGAGCACTACAGTGTGTATGTGTTGAATAGATATCGTGGGAGCATTGACATCCTTGATTCACTTTCTTAATAATATGCAAACGTCGCGATCGAGTTTCCACGGGGACTGCCAAAATATTGTGAGTGTTTCTTATCCTGAACGTCCTTTCACATTCTCTTGTTTGACACGAAGTTTATTATGCCTTGTGTTGACAAAATATCTTGCTATCTCTGTTTTGGTAATACTTCTTGAACTGTCTGTCATTTAGAAGTTGAACTTCTACTATTTTTTTAGGTGGATCTTATGCAAGCGTCGCTTTTTTATGTACCTGAACTTAACTATTTTGGTTAACATGTTTTTGACTTCATCTAATTTTGTTATTTCTGGCAGATGAAGAGATTTGTTGGGTTGCTCGAGGAGGTGTACGGCAAGGCTGCATACAAGGCGAGCAAGCAGCCTAACTGGGTGACTTTTGCAAAGAGGTCGACTTTCATCGATGTCCCGAAGCAGAAGAGTAATGATTGTGGTTTCTTTGCCGTGAAGTTCAGCTCGTCATATGATGGCGATGAGATTGTTGAAGATTTTGGTGATGTGGAAGTATGTTCTTTCTTTGTTCTTGTCTCATCATCCTTTGATTATTCTTGTGTGTTTTTGCTGAGACGCTCCTGCTGTGGTTTTAGATATCCGTTACTAAACCATCGTTTTCACCTTTCTTTTGTTTGCAGGCTGCTGCAGATGACTGGAAGGCTGAGTTGATGCACACTCTGATTTTTAGCGAGAAGAATGAAGTCGTGCGTTCAGAGCTCCCTAAAGAGATCTAGTCCTTTGGCCCGTGAATTCGAAGCATTAGTTTCATCTGTAGATTTGATTTCGTACAGATTTTTAGGTTTGATAATGATTGGAACAATTCCGTAAAGATTTGGTTGTAAGAATGTTTTTAGTGATTTGTGTATCTATAGGTGCAGCACTATTACTTTTGATATTGTGGACAAATGCATTTGGTGTGAAGAATGATTTGGCTTTGTGAATTTCAATGTATTGCGTCGTTTTTCAGTATCCATGTGTTGAATGTTTTTTGCCCCAACAGATGTACCTGAACTTCTGCCTCGGTTTTGGGTTAACTGCTTGATTTTTGTGTTGTTTATTTTCGGGCTCCCAACATATGATCATAGACTTGAACTTCTGCTTTGAGATGTGGATGGGCTGCTGGTTTCAGATGGAGAGGATATTCTGTGTTGTGTAATGTATTTGTAATGTTCAACCCCAACCAATATGTATGCTTTTGCGTAGAATCTATATTTGTTTTTTTGTGTTTTTTACAAGTGCGAACGTATTTCATATGTAAATCTGTGTAGAAATATTGTTGACGTTTATTTATCTTTTGTCGGCATTGTACATGAACTTCTGCACGTATCCAAGCAGAACTTCACATTTGAACGCGTTGTCTTAGGCTTGCTAACCTTAGTTTATGCGGTGAAACTTTATTTTTTAAGCATATTTTTTTCCTACATCGATTTTTATATACCAGAACTTCTTCTATAAGCTGACCCGAACTTCAATACTATATGATTATTTGCTGGTTGCACTTTTATGGAATACAACACAAGCACCTCCTTCCATAATATACCAGGACTTCTGAAGTAAGCTTACTTGAACTTCACAGTATATGTTTTTCATGTTTGTTCTTGCTTGCACTTCCATGCAATACATCACCAGCACATCACTTCATCCCATAACATACTAGGACTTCTGCAGTAATATTACTTGAACTTCACAGTGTATGTTTTTCATTTTATTACTACTTGCTCTTTCATGTAGTACATCATCAGCACAGCACTTCATCTCATAACATACCAGGACTTCTGCAGTAATACTACGTGAACTTCACAGTGTATGTTACCAGAACTTCTTTGAAAGTTCAACAATAAAAGGGGATGACATAATTTTTCTGGACATTTACATGACATAAGTTTGCATTGTGTTAATTGACCTATTCTAACTGTTCATCAGCCTTGCGCTCCTCCTAGTCTTTGGTTGTATAGGTTTTTGCTTGACATGTACCTCTTCCTCTTCATCGTCCTCTTCCTCTTCCTCTTCATCATCCTCTTCCTCTTTCTCTTCATCGTTCTCTTCCTCTTCGTCTTCCTCTTCTTCGATGGTGTCTTCGTCTTCCTCTTCTTCGTCTTCGTCTTCCTCTTCTTCGACGGTGTCTTCGTCTTTGACTTCCTCTTCCTCTTCCACCTCTTTCTTGTTGCTGGCTCTGGGTTTTGCTTTCTGTTTCTTCTCTGGCTTTTTGCTTGTCTTTTCAGCATCTGCTCGCTTCGGGCATGTTCTTGCATTATGTGGTTCATACTCCTTGCATATGCTACAAAGTCTGGTGCTTGCTTTCTGTGCGTGTGGTCCCTTCTTTTGTTCCATAACTTTGGGTTGCTGTTTTTGAGATTTGGGTTGCTTGACGTCCTCGGCATTGTTTCTTTCCAAGAGTGTAGGACAGGTCAGCTTGTTGTGTCCCGCAACCTGGTTGCACACACTACATTTCCTGTGTCCAAGTGGCACTCCATTCTCATCGAGCACCACGACTCTTCCTGCAGGTGGTGCCTTTATTTGCGCTCTCTTGTCACTTTTCTTTGCTGCAGTAATTTTCTTCCTACCCTTTGTTTCGGAATACAGCGGCAGTTTCATCGTCTCTTGCTGTCGCTGCTCCATTGATTGGCCATCACCCTGTTTGCATTGGTTGGCTCCAGCGGCGGCGTTGAGCATTTCAGCTACATAATAGTGAAGGTCATCTTCAATTTCAGCGTCCTCTTCAGCCATCCTTTCGTCAGCATCCGCTCGATTTGCTGAATGTATTGCATCAAGCTCTTCCATGAGCCTCTTGAGAACATAGTAGGCTCTGTCATACTGCTGGTCACATCTCATCGCTTTCTTGTTAACCATCAAATTCAGCTGCAACAAGATGTCTTGCTTCGATAGCCTTGAGCTGCCATCCGATGTGGTTGTGTTGTAGTACCTTGTGTCAAAGGTTGGTAGTGATTTTGTAGTCTTTGTGTACCGTTTGAGGATATACTTGTTTGGAAATTTGTCAGGCTTCAGGTAGTCTAGTATGTTCATGATGTGAAGGCAGAACAGGCCTGCATTTTGCGATGAATGCAGAATACATAGTTTGTGAGCCAGCAATGAGTTTCATAAATTTTGATATGATGCTACTAGTCTAGCTAGTTAATGAGTTTGTTTTCCCGCTCACCTGTGTGTGTCCAGAGCTTGCATTCACACTCATATATTTCATTGTCTCGGTCAGCTACAACCTGGAATTAATGCTTTGACCAGGAAAATCTTTCTTCATCATCATGGCCAGGCTTGTTGTGGTAGTACACAAGGTACTTAGTGGACTGTGCTATACGCTTTGCGCGAAATAGCGTGGCCTTTCTCATCCTATTCCTCATCTCGGTGTACACAGCTCTCGTGTACTTGATAGACATGTCCTCCTCGTAGCCGTAAGTTGTCTTTGTCATAGGATTGGTCTGCACATGTCAAAAAGTTAGATATTAGTCGAAGCAGAATCATGAGTTTCATTTTTAAAAATTCAAAGTGCACATGTTGAAGGTAAACAGAACATGATGGTGGTGTTTTGTACTTGTCATTATACCATGCTGGTCATTGTTTGCTCATTCTCCTTCTGCATCCGAGTTTGTACGCAAGCATTGACCCGCCTAGCAAACTTGTGTAGGTTCTGGGTCCCCTTGACAAACCCTTTATTTAGCACGTGGTTCATGCTCTCGCTTCGTTGTGTGGAAGTCATTCTAGCACAGAAAATGTTCTTGTAATATGCTGAAATCCAAATCTTCCTATCACTCCAGAGCTGCATCATCATCTGGTCGTTCTCACTACACCACAACACTTAATTAGGGGCAGTTAACTGCCGGGAAAAGTAGCTGAACAAGGGCAAATGAACTGCCGGGGCGTTTGTTACTGCCAGCAGAAGTACCTTGAGGCACAGAAACTGCTGTTAGAACCTGAGCAACGCGGGCACAAACCCTGCCGGTACATTTTAAGGCACACTATCTGCCGGGACAACTCAAACCTGGCCCATTTACTGCCGGGGACGCTCTTGGGCGCGAGACCGAAAATATAACGGGCCTGAGCGCGCACTGGCGAGGGAAAGCGCGCGAGAAATGAAATTTTCTGGCCCAAATGAATTATTAGACGCGCCGGCCCTCCACAGAGGCCGCAGCCGCCCCCAAATCGACGTCCCACTCCTACCCTCGACCAGATCGCATCTGCTGCCGGCCGCCCCCCACCCAACCACAGCTGCCGTCGCCCCCCACCACCACAGCTCTGCCGTCGCCCCCCACCCCGACCACCGCCGCTGTCGCCCCAACCACCCCACAGCAGCGCCGGCAAGCACCGCTGCCCCCAAACACCCTACTGCAGCCGGCCGTCCTCCACCCAGCCAGAGGCGTCATCGTCCCCCACCACCGCAGCCCCGCCGTCGGCCCCTACCAACCCACCGCCACTGACCGCCCTCCACCCCGACCACTGCCGTCGTCGCCCCCAAGCACCCCACAGCAGCGCCGCCGAGCACCCAACTAACATGACACTGCCGCTGAGCCACTCCACCGGCAACGACCCTCCTCCACCGAACGCGTTCCCTCATGACGACCTACTTTGCGAGCCCCCCCACCCCCCGAGCAGGCCTCCTCCCTAGGTGCGTGTCCACGGAGAAGAATCGAGGGCGCAAAGATTGTTACCGGCATGGCGCGCGCGAGGAATACCTTGTTGCCTTCATATTCTGCTTTTGTCCTGGATGATGTTGTTGATGCTACTACTTTTCTTAATGATCCTCGTGCAGTCGATGGAGCCAGGAGTTATTCAGATGGGATTGGTGAGTGCAATAGTGTTGGAGTGTGTGGACATTTTTTTCTCCAGGGAAGTCAAATCAGTGGTGGTTCTGTTCATTGCATTGATGTAATATTTGTATTCTCTGAAGGTGACGGTTCTGATTTAATCCCTTTTGTATTTAGCCTTCTATAGCATCAGGGGCAAACAAGTGCTATCTTGTTTAAGTTTTACTTTCCTATATTTTAGATTGCTTCATTGTAGGACTACACATGTTGAATCGTGATAACTATGGCATTAGGTTTCTCAAAGCCAAAGTTCAATTTTTACCACCCCACTGAGATTCTAATGTAGTTCTGTTAGTGTTAGAAATATACCTCGTAGTAGGACATATATAGATGGAACACTCGTTCGTACAATTCAGCAACCAAAGTGTGTTCCTTTTCCTTCCACAGTTACTTTCTTATCTACTTGAAATCTAATCTTTCAATTATAATGTGCCATAAATTTTCTTTTAAGGAAAAATAATGGAAAAAGGGAAGAGATGAAGATGATGCTGAAGCATGAGTGCGAGAGAGGCTAGCAAAACTTAAAGCAAGGAATCGTGCGGACTTTGAACGTTTTGGGTCCTAAAAAATTTCAAATATAAATGAAGATTCTGGAGGCTGAGCCAGTCAATGACAAACTAATAGGAGGAAGTTGATATAACATGCTTCTGTTTGGTTACCGCATCAATTATAAAACTGCATCTACTACTTCAGTTTTGAGGCACTTCATACACCATCTTGTTTTGTTATTTGTAGCGCACTGAATTAATGCCTACCGTTGAAGTAACTCGAGTTCTTAGGTCCAAAACGACTAGAGATGTTGAGGATAAATACATGGCAAAAGCAGGAATGTGACCACAAGCAAGCTGAGGAGGTATATATATGTTTCTCTTGGCTATCGCCATGTGATACTATTTCTTTGTTGTTTGACATTCAATGGTTATCTTTATAAATTTGGAAGGAACTCAAAGCCTCGCAATCTTGGTAATGCTATTTCTTATACGGAGTACCTTATAAGAAGCATTGATCACTTCAGAAAGAGCTAAGCTTATAAGATGCATTGTTTATACTGCATGCACCTTTGTTTGTGATGTTAGGCGATTTAAAATATTGAAGCAGGAAATATTGGCCAAGTCAAACCTCTTAGTTTTGCTTGTCCCATCGGAACCCTGCTCTGTTAGCTTACTGCAAGTATTACCTCGTAGAATCAAATTGGAAGTGATAAACTGCAGATTTGAATGGCCTCGCATTTAGCATAAGTTTGCAAATAAAAAAGGCACATACATGTCTCAGTGTGAGCAGCCAAGCCATGCCATCAGTGTGAGCAGCTGAATCCTTGCAAAAATCTCATATGGAAGCCCTGAAAATTTCATATGGAAGCCACTGGGTTTCATAACTGGCCCTTAGTCACTTAAATATCAACTGGTCTTTGTTTCTAGTCCCGGATTCTGTGTGGTGTGCAGTTCACAGATTCTTGTGTTTATCTTGCTTTCTCAACTACTTCCTTACGCTGCTATAACTATCATTTCCAGCAATTGCTTCCTCCAGATTCCCTGTGGTCTTTGTCAATGGTTTCTTTAAAACTAAATTACTCTACACTAAATATTTACATTGGTTGCTCAAAGTAAAAAAATATGTACTCTGCACTGAATATTAACTTGTGGTCGTGTTTTTCAGAAGGGAACAATATCGATGTCAGAAGTAGTAATAGGAAGTAATAGCAGCCTATCCTACATCCACTAATGTCATTTAAATCCCAAAAGCACTTATATGCCGTTGATTAAAAAAAGCTTTCACTAGTAAGTTATAACTTGACATACAGCTTTGCCATGGAATCCTGCTTATATTCACTAGGTATTACTTTTTTTACTTAGAATTAGCTCCTGGCATGTTCGGTGTAAATCAATTATGTACGAATTTCTGGTTTGTGATATTTGACCATGGATAATTTTTGTATGTGCAGTGCAAATGATTCTTGCCTGATCTAATTATGTAATATTGCTTGCTGTGATGATGAAGTGCAACACATTTAGAAGAGTTTTATTTATGCTGATGAGTTAAATTGCTACATGTCAAAATCTTTAATTTGTCTCTTCAAAAATCTGAAACAAGAGCTCCATTTTGAGTTTCCAATCTGTTGCAGGTTTCCGAAAGGTACACAAGTTGATGGAGGTTTGAAAGGCCTTCAAGCCGTTGAAGATTTGGAAGACCTATAATTAAGTTGGCGGAGTAATAATGTCATATGCCTTATTTGTTGAACCTGGAGACTTGCTCTGCTCATTTTAGTTGTGTGGCACATTTAGAAATATATGTACTTCTCCTTTTGTGGCACTACATTTTGTGTGGCACATCTAGAAACATATATGTACTTCTCCTTTTGTGGCACAACCTCCTTGTATATGATTGTTATATATGTTTATTGAATCAAGTTTAAGGTTTTTGATGAGGCCTATATGTTACTTTGATTGATGAAGTGAATGTATAAATTGTGTGGTACGTCATGATTGCTTGAACATAATGAATGGATATTACATTAGGGATGCATAGAACAGTTTGCTAGTGAAATCAATGTACTGGCATAAAAACTGCCGGGTGAAGATACATGTGCTGGCAGTAGAACTGCCGGTAATTGTAGTTGCATGTGCCTTGACCAATCCGCCGGGAGAAAATGGACTGCCGGCAAATAGATGGGCAAGGTCAAAGAAACTGCCGGTAGAAGCCTATCTGCCGGGACAAGTAATCCCCGGCAGCCGTTCTCGTGGCGGTTCTATCTGCCGGGAGAAACACTGTCCTGGCAGTTTATTTGCCCTCTAAAGTGCGTTTTCCTGGCAGTTTTTCTGTCCTTGCATCGGTGTTGTGGTGTAGTGTCTCCAGGTGGTACTTGTGCACGAGTTCAGCCCAGGCATCTTCAAACTCCGTTGGCATCAGCGGCCAGTTCAATATAGCTGTGAACTCCTTTTTGAATGTTTTATACTTTTTGTACATCAACGCGAGGTATTCCCTGTACTTCTTCAATATGTGCCAACGGCATAGCTTGTGGACGGTGTTTGGAAATGATTGTGGTATAGCTTTCGCCATCGATGGGCACTGGTCTAATCGAATTAAGAAAAATGAAACTTGATTCTTTTTTGTACTGATGGTGAACTTATGTTGCACAAGTAATTGAACTTCACATCTAGTAGTATGGCTATCTAAGAATATCACATGTATTTTTTTCTTACAGCAGTGTTGCTGAACTTCTGTGGTACAAGTGCTTGAACTTCACAATTAGTAGTAGGACAAACTTGTAGTGTCACACTCAAAATTTTTCTTACAGCAGTGTTGTTGAACTTCTATGGTAGCAGTGATTGACCTTCACATAAATAACTATGTTTTTCTGAACATGCTACATATTTTTATCTAACAGCTTCGTCCTTGAACTTCTATGATTCATGTACTTGAACTTCACATTCATAACTACTTTTTTTCTAAACATGTGATAGATAATTTTGCCTTCTTGTATTGGTAGTTGGACTTCTGTGCTAACAGTGGTTGAACTGCATTCTTTACATTTTTTTCAGAAAAAACAAATGTACCCAATCAACAGAGACCCATAGACTGAAAAGATGATGAAACTTGAGGAGTTTTTTTTGAACTCACATGTTAGAATGCAAGTTGGGTGCTTGTTGTTCATGCACCGTAGAAATGTATCGAACAGCCACTAGAATAACTTTGCATCTTCGTCTCTTATCAGGGAAACAACAAATTTTGTTGACTGCAAGTGATGGTTTGTTCCAACAAACACTCCTAGGGGCATATGAAATCTGTTGGTCTTGTAAGTCGTGTCAAATGTTACGCAATCGCCGAAGTCTTGATAGGCTCCTCGGCAGCTTGCATTGGACCAGAAAATGTTTTTAATTGACTTGTCCTTGTCCACTTGGATGTCATAGAAAAACTCATCATTTATTGCCTTCATGTCTTTGAAGAATGAAACAAGTTTTAATACATCATCCAAATCATCTTTCCTTGCATTCATGGCTTTCCGGCAAATCACACGCCAACATGCATTTGTTATTTTTGCTATCAAAGGGGTTGTCAGCTAGGATGCTATTTTTACATTGCAGCATGTGGGTGTTTGAATACTTACTGGTTTAGTAGGTCTCGTCCGGTCATGCTTAGGAAGTAGCTTCCATCTTCATTTTCAGATAGCATGGACATGATTGTTGTGTGCTCGACATCATGGTACTGCAGGAGCTTTACATACTCTAGAATAGTGGGGTCATAATTCTTGTGTGAGTGCAAAAATACCAGCATGTCATCAGTTTGCATGAGCTGGTGATTATGATTGTACTCAATGTCCACTGCCACGCATGTGCCATCCTCCTGCACCTTCACCCTCATTCTTGCATTGCAGCCCGTCCTCTGCGATGTTTTGTTTCGCTTCCTGTTGGCCTCTGAAACAGAAGATGTGTGTATCCCTTGGAAGGCGCAAACAAAATACTTGTGGTTGTCATTTCCACTCGTCTTCCTGATTCCAAAACCAGCATGCCTGGCGTATCTGTTATAAAATTCCCTTTTGCTTTCTCTACATCTTTGAATCACATCTTTAGTCTTGGTATTAGATAATCCGGTAGATCCGGTGTCTGCAGAAAAAGAAAAAAATCCAAACAGCACGTTAAAATGCAGTTTATGAACTTGTTATTCTCGAGGGAGTAGAAAATGTGCAGATAATACAAGATGCGTATATAAATATTTTTTGTTTCACTTACGTGAGTGTATGATCGCAACTCCGCCGGTGTTGGCTGCTGTCCCTCTGTGATGGGGCATGGCGGAGTAATCATAGAAGGATGCAGCAGTGGATCACGAGGAGGAAGGAGGGCTGAAGATGGCCTCTCTCTTGTTTGCGTCCTTTTTGCTTGAGGTGGTTGTGGAGGTATCGCGATCCTGGTCTTGGTTTGCTCTTTTGTTTTGTGAAGAAATCCATCTACCTTATGCCTCGTAGAATTCTGACTTGTAGCAGCAGCAGCAGGATCAAACGGTGGTAGTGTGCAGATCACTCTCCTCCGTGTGTGTGTTGCTGTTGGATTTGTCCTGGGATCCGGTTTAGTTGCTTCGCTTTGGCATTGATGTGGCACACCAGGATAACCTCCAGAGTTACACGCAGGACTTGAGCTAACCCCCTCCTCCATCGGTGTGCTTGGGAGCCTGCTTGTGGATACAAAGAATCCGCGGGTGATTTCGGGCATCACCCAATTAGGTGGAGGCGCAAACGTGTGCGGATAGGGCTGCGACCCAGCATCTTGGAAGTATCCGTGTGTTTCGGGTGTCATCCATTTTTGGTCTGGAGCAGGTTGGTAATGTTGTTGGTGCGTTTGAGGTGTGACCCATTGAGGGGGTGGTGCAACGCATACAGGCTTTGGATTGTGTACTTGCTACTGGGAACTTCTAAGCTTCTTCATGCGTCTCTCGTCTTGCTGACATAAAAGAAAAAATGTCTATTAGCACACAAGTTATATCTGCATATACCTTTGTAACTGAACTTAGCATTATTCACAGCCTGAACTTCTCATATAAAAGTGGTGAGAGCCATCACACTATGCACTGAGCTGAGCATCTGCCAATGCCTTTGTACCTGAACTGAGCACCCTTCACAGAATGAACTTCACACCATGTTTTTTAATTCTATAGTATTTGATTACTTATATGTACCTGAACTTAGCACTCTCCACAACCTGAACTTCTTGTTTTGCAAAGGGGAAATACTGTCTACAATTAAAAAACCTGAACCTTCATGAAGTTTTTGAATGGTTGGACTGCTAGTGCATACCAACCTGACCTTCATGTCATATCACATGCATGTTCTGTTTTCCTTTTATTTTTTTTGCACAGAACCAGACACATACCAACCCGAACTCTAGCACACTTACTAGTTGAACTTCACATGGCTTTTTGCACATGTGAATGTGAATCCAGGCAGATTTTATAGTGTTTGTAGCCTGGACTGGGGCTCACATACTACCTGAACTTCACATGCATGTAAGCAGGCAGGCAGATTTTAAAATGCTCTTTTTGTAGCCTGGACTGAGGCTCATACACTACCAGAACTTCACATGGTTGTAAGCAGGCAGGCAAATTTTAAAAAAGTTGTTGTAGCCTAGACTGATGCTCACACACCACCTGAACTTCACATAGCTGTAAGGAAATAACAAACCGATGGAAGGAAGAAGTTCAACCATACCCTGGCTAGAAGGTCGGCCAACCTTTTTCCAGCAGCTGATAGGCCACCTTGAGAACAATTCCTCGTGGAGGTATGAGAGGAATTCGATGGCAATCCATGTCTTGCAGGGGGCACGAAGTTCATCTGCACGAAGCAAGAAGGTCAGAGAAGGCAAGATTGAGGAAGAAGGCAACATCAGGGAGGAAATTCATATACCGTTCTTAGATTTGAAGGCGCTACCGATGCGGCCTCCACCGCCGAGATACTTCCTTGAGTGCGCTGTTCGCCGTAGGTTGCGCCTTGGCCATCACGAGCACTGCCAAGACGTCTGGCGGTGACGATGGACCAAGGATGAGGCTTCCGGAAGTCCATGGCGGCCGTTCGTCGCAGAAATCCGGCGGCTTCGCCGGCTCCAGGCGACATTGGCTCCCTCGCGCCAGCGTCCGCCAGCGCTCATTTTCCCGCGCCGACGGTCGGGCAGGAGGTGGAGTCGGAGGGGGCGGAGCTTGATCCAGTCGGCCAGGATCTAGAGAAGGAAGGGAGGCGCTGGATCCGACGGATTTTCGGCGGCGAATCACGGCAGAGATCGAGGGGAGGAGCGGCGAGGAGGGGGTTGGGGAGGGGCGGCTCGATCGAGATCGGGGTCCAGGTGGGATTCTGTCGGGCTGGGCCGGCAGTCCAGGGATGTTCGGGAACCTGTCTTCGTGCTCTATATAGGACTGCTGTGATCCAAATAGTTATTCTAATCCTGGGATTAGAATAGTGCCACTATATATATATATATGCTTGTGCGGTAGTGTTTTGTGCCTTTTCTTGATCCACAGATCCCTTTCTCTGATTCAAAGACTTCATTAGAACATACAGACTCCTCTGCGCTAAACTTTTTAGGTCTAGAATTTTTTCATTTTGAATAACCATTTGATCTGGAATAATACCCAGCAATTTAGGAAACTTGTTTGTCTCAACACTTAGCTGAATTTGCCTTCTTTAAATATCTGTAGTCATGGCGGCTTACTATGCCGGCTTACGTTTCCTTATATGTCTTTAGCCCTTAACTAAGCCGCCATTACTTATTTGCATCATCATCACTTAACTGTTAATCTCACCATTGAATTTGGACCGGCATGCCATTTTCTTTTCAGTTCGTCTTTGAACATCATGCCGTCAAAAGCACCAACCATCTGTAACTGGGTTCCCTTAACTGTCACTCAAGAACGTTTAAAGGAGTTATTTACCATAGGATTTCTGCAAGGAAAAGACGACATGTCTTACCGTGCCCCTGACTCGGAAGAAGAACGACCAAATCCAAGAGATGGTGAAGTGATTGTTTTTACTAAGCACATGAACCGCGGCTTCTCATTGCCTGGCTCAAAATTCTTCAGAGAGGTCCTCCACTTTTTCAAACTCCACCCTCAAGATATCGGGCCCAATTCCATATCTAACATCTGTAACTTCCAAGTGCTCTGTGAGGTGTATCTTCAACAAGAGCCGACCGTGGAGCTATTTAGAGAATACTTTTATCTGAATCGGCAGAACGAGTGCACCAACAGCCTCAGCTTAGAACTTGGAGGCATCTCAATTCAGCACCGGCAGGGTGCCCTCTTCCCCCTCATAGTCTTACCAAGTCACCCAAAGGACTGGAATCAGACTTAGTTCTATTGTCAAGACATTTCACCGGCAAACGAGAAGCCACTGCCAGGTTATCGCCCTGACCGTCTTGACTCCAAGTTCGCGCTTCCTGACAAGCTTACTGTCGCTGAACGCAAGAGGCCGATACCATCCATCAAAAGGATTAACGCTCTATTAGGGAACGGGTTAACTGGAGTTGATCTGACCCGCTGCTGGATCTCATGGCGGGTCATCCCTTTAAGCCGTCGGTCAAAGCTGATGTATGAGTATGGTGGAGGCCCGGATGACTCTCTTCGTCATAGCCCCGCTCAATTAACAGAAGAAGATATTGTTTCAATGTCAACTCTTCTGGTGAATGGGAAATACGAAGATTGCAGTGTCGTTGGGTTAAACCCCTTCTGCAAACTTAACCTGGTGCCAGAAGTAAGGATATTCTGATTTCTCTCCTTTGTATTTTTCCCAGCCATATTGTTTTAATACTTGCCTGACTCTTCATCTTGTTTTTACCTGTCTGCAGGCCAACTCTGACTTTTGGAAAGTTAAATATGACCACAAAGCTGCCAAGAAAGCGAGATCCACCGCCATAAACGCCAAGAAACGACCCGGAGGTCGAAAAAGAAGAAAAAGAACACTGCTGAAGATTGGATGAAGCTTGATGATACATCAGATTCGAAGGTAGCCCTTGATTCCCTTGGCCAGTTTTTTAATAATCTTATTAACACTGATCATTACCAGGATGACATTGGGGCCAGTTAGGCCGTGGAAGCAGAGGTAACTATCATTTCCTTCGACTCAGAGCCCTTGCCAAGACAAAAAATTTGACGAGTGATCTGTAAAGTAAGGTTTTCTAACCCTTTGGCTCACTTGGATCCCAACTTTCATTTGAAAAAGCAGCAACATGAAAGCCGCCATCAAGCTCGGACCGAAGATGAGCCGGCTGTCGTTCTTCAAAAAACTCCTCAGAAGTGCCCGAATGAGGTTTACTTCTTTTGTCTTTAACTTTGTTTAATGGATCCTTTCCCTTGCATTACTTTTACTTTATTTTATCTTTTCAGGAGGTGTCTCGCTCTTCTGGCGACTCATCGCAAACTCAATTTCTGGCCTTCAAGACTGCCCCTGGGTAATGAGAAATCCTCTTTTTTTCCGGGTTGTTCAAATTGTATCTTTGTACTGACAGCCCTACAACATCTCTCTTAGTGGCCAAGCTAAATCCAAGAAGGCAAAGGCAGCTAAACCGGCAGAAGACCCGACACTGCTTGCATCTGACCCGGCCAGGCCATCTTCTCCTCCATTAACTGACGCTCCAGAAGACCCGCCTGTTGATGCAGAAGCAAATCCTCCTGAGCCGTCGTTTGATGAGACCACTGTGAACCCTTCCGCAACTGGACCATCAAGCTCCGCCAACCCGCCATCACCGTCTGCACAAGACGTTCAGATCACCGGGAGCCGTTTTATTGAGCCTGAGAATCCAACCGTGCTGGCTCGCCACACGGCGAAACAAGAAGCATTGGAGAGGAAGAAAGTGCGCTTTGGCATTGCCAATTATGATCATCTAAATGCCAATGATATTTTATCCGGCTATCTCAGCCATGTGCACTCCAGTCGCGACTCTGAGATCGAAATGGTCAAACAGTTGTAGCTGAAATACGAGGTATGTTCTTCCGACTTATCTATATTCTTCCAGCCCCCAAGTCTTCAGATTATGAGACAACCGGAATGATCTGTAGACTTTAGAATATAGGCCAAGACCTTCACCTTCGAAACTTTTCTTGAATTCAATAAAATAGAACAAAGCTTCACCTTTAGTCCCCAAGGGCCGGTTCCTTTTGATCATAAATGAGTGATACGTCTCCAACGTATCTATAATTTTTGATTGCTCCATGCTATATTATCTACTGTTTTGGACTATATTGGGCTTTATTTTCCACTTTTATATTATTTTTGGGACTAATCTATTAACCGGAGGCCCAGCCCAGAATTGTTGTTTTTTGCCTATTTCAGTGTTTCAGATAAACAGAATATCAAACGGAGTCCAAACCGAATAAAATCTTCAGGAACGTGATTTTCTCACCGAACGTGATCCAGGAGACTTGGACCCTACTACAAGGGAACAAAGAGGAGGTCATGAGGGTGGGGGGCGCCCCCCTAGGGCGCACCCCCCTGCCTCGTGGGCCCCTCGGTGCTCCACTCACGTACTTCTTCCTCCTATATATACACACGTACCCCCAAATGATCAGAACGGGAGCCAAAAACCTAATTCCACCGCTGCAACTTTCTGTATCCACGAGATCCCATCTTGGGGTCCGTTCCGGAACTCCGCCGGAAGAGGGCCGTCACCACGGAGGGCTTCTACATCATCCTAGCCCCTCCGGTGAAGTGTGAGTAGTTTACCTCAGACCTTCGGGTCCATAGTTAGTAGCTAGATGGCTTCTTCTCTCTCTTTGAATCTGAATACAAAGTTCTCCCCCTCTCTTGTGGAGAACTATTCGATGTAATCTTCTTTTTGCGGTGTGTTTGTTGAGATCGATGAATTGTGGGTTTATGATCAAGTCTATCTATGAATAATATTTGAATCTTCTCTGAATTATTTTATGTATGATTGGTTATCTTTGCAAGTCTCTTCGAATTATCCGTTTGGTTTGGCCAACTAGATTGGTAGTTCTTGCCATGGGAGAAGTGCTTAGCTTTGGGTTCGATCTTGCGGTGTCCTTACCCAGTGACAGAAGGGGCAGCAAGGCAAGTATTGTATCGTTGCCATCGAGGATAACAAGATGGGGTTTATTTCATATTGCATGAATTTATCTCTCTACATCATGTCATCTTGCTTAAGGCGTTACTCTGTTTTTAACTTAATACTCTAGATGCATGCTGGATAGCGGTCGATGAGTGGAGTAATAGTAGTACATGCAGAATCGTTTTGATCTACTTGTCACGGACGTGATGCCTATATACATGATCATGCCTAGATATTCTCATAATTATGCTCAATTCTATCAATTGCTCAACAGTAATTTGTTCACCCACCGTAGAATACTTATGCTCTTGAGAGAAGCCACTAGTGAAACCTATGGCCCCCGGGTCTATTCTCATCATATCAATCTCCATCACTTTAATATTGTTTTGCTTTTTACTTGCTTTTACTTTTTACTTTGCATCTTTATATCAAAAATACCAAAAATATTATATCTATCAGATCTCACTCTCGTAAGTGACCGTGAAGGGCTTGACAACCCCTAATCGCGTTGGTTGCAGGTATGAGGGACTTGAGCATGGGCTCCTACTGGATTGATACCTTGGTTCTCAAAAACTGAGGGAAATACTTACGCTACTCTGCTGCATCATCCCTTCCTCTTCGGGGAAAACCAACGCAAGCTCAAGACGTAGCAAGAAGGATTTCTGGCGCCGTTGCCGGGGAGTCTACGCAAAACGTCAACATACCAAGTACCCATCACAATCCCTATCTCTCGCATTACATTATTTTCCATTTGCCGCTCGTTTTCCTCTCCCCCAATTCACCCTTGCCGTTTTATTTGCCCTCTCTCTCTATCCTCCCTCTCTGTTTGCCTCTTTGTTTGCTTGTCGTCATGGCTAGTCCTCTTTCTGCTCCTATGTCCCCTGAGTTTGAAGTCCTTCACTTCAAACAAAAGCAAGGAGAAAATTTAAAGGATTCTTGGTTTAGAATGATGGAATCTTATCGTAAATGCACCCTAGAAGTAAATTTCAGAATTTTGCTTCGCAACTTTTAAGTTGGGCTTAATTTGTCTCATAGACAACTTTTAGATTGTGTTGCCAAAGGCAATTTCATTGAAATTGATCCCAGTATCGCGCATGAAATTATAGAAGGTATAGTAGGAACTTTACCTCAACAAAAGGGGCTCCATCATACCCAAGAGAAAATGAAAGTTTTTGAAAAAATTTGCGAAGTAACTAAGATTTTACAGAAATCTCTTGAACCTCTTAAGAGCGTTAGCTTAAATCTTCACCGCATATATATGTTGATTACTCTTTGCAATAAGCGGTTGGATTCTTTAGATCTCAAGATCTCCGAATATGAAGGGAAACGTAAGGAACCTCCCGGATTCGAGCATAACACCGCTAAAAGAATTAAGAATCAAGATGGCAATACCTAGATCTATCCTCGCTTTTATGCCTAGCTAGTGGCGTTAAACGATAGCGCTTGTTGGGAGGCAACCCAATTTTATTTTTATTCCTTGCTTTTTGCTGATGTTTAGTAATAAATAAATTATCTAGCCTCTGTTTTGGTTGTGTTTTTTGTGTTTAATTAGTGTTTGTGCCAAGTTGAACCGTTGAGAAGACATGGGGAAAGTATTGTTGAACTTGCTGTAAAAAACAGAAACTTTAGCGCTCACGAGAACTGCTGTCATTTTTATTTGAAGAGTGCTACTTAGTTAATTCTTTTTGAAGATGATTAATAGATAAATTCCTCACGTCCAGAAATTTATTTTAGAATTTTTGGGGTTCCAGATCTTGCGCTAGCTACAGATTACTACAGACTGTTCTGTTTTTGACAGATTCTGTTTTTTGTGTGTTGTTTGCTTATTTTGATGAATCTATGGCTAGTAAAATAGTTTATAATCCATAGAGAAGTTGGAATACAGTAGGTTTAACACCAATATAAATAAATAATGAGTTCATTACAGTACCTTGAAGTGGTCTTTTGTTTTCTTTCGCTAACGGAGCTCACAAGTTTTCTATTTTGAGTTTTGTGTTGTGAAGTTTTCAAGTTTTGGGTGAATTCTTTTGATGGATCATGGAACAAGGAGTGGCAAGAGCCTAAGCTTGGGGATGCCCATGGCACCCCCAAGATAATCCAAGGACACCAAAAAGTCAAAGCTTGGGGATGCCCCGGAAGGCATCCCCTCTTTTCGTCCACTTCCATCGGTAATTTACTTGGAGCTATATTTTTATTCACCAACATGATATGTGTTTTGCTTGGAGCGTCTTGTATTATTTGTGTCTTTGTTTGTTAGTATGCCACAATAATCCTTGCTGTACACACCTTTTGAGAGAGCCACATATGAGTTAAAATTTGATAGAATACTCTATGTGCTTCACTTATATCTTTTGAGCTAAGTAGTTTTGCTCTATGTGCTTCACTTATATCCTTTGAGCTAAGTAGTTTTGCTCTATGTGCTTCACTTATATCTTTTGAGCGTTATAATTTTGCTCTATGTGATTCACTTAGATCTTTTAGATCACGGTGGTGGATTCGTTTTAAAGAAACTATTGATCTCTCATGCTTCACTTAAATTAATTTGAGAGTCTCTTAATAGCATGGTAATTTGCTTAATAATAATATGCTTGGTATTCAAGATTTGTGAAACTTTCTTTTGAGTGTGTTGAATACTAAGAAAAGATTTAAGCATGATAATTGTTTTGAGATATGGAGGTGATAATATTAAAGTCATGCTAGTTGAGTAGTTGTGAATTTAAAGAATACTTGTGTTAGAGTTTGTGATTCCCGTAGCATGCACGTATGGTGAACCGTTATGTGATGAAGTCGGAGCATGATTTATTTATTGATTGTCTTCCTTAGGAGTGGCGGTCGGGGACGAGCGATGGTCTTTTCCTACCAATCTATCCTCCTAGGAGCATGCGCGTAATACTTTTCTTTGAGAACTTCTACATTTTTGCAATAAGTATATGATTTCTTTATGACTAATGTTGAGTCCATGGATTATACGCACTCCCACCCTTCCACCCTTGCTAGCCTCTCTAATACCGCGCACCTTTCGCCGGTATCATACACCTATCATATACCTTCCTCAAAACAGCCACCATACCTACCTATTAGGGCATTTCCATAGCCATTCCGAGATATATTGCCATGCAACTTTCGACCATCTAGTTCATCATGACACATCCATCATTGTCATATTGCTTAGCATGATCATGTAGTTGACATAGTATTTGTGGCAAAGCCACCATTCATAATTATTTCATACTTGTCACTCTTGATTCATTGCATATCCCGGTACACCACCGGAGGCATTCATGTAGAGTCATACTTTGTTTTAGTATCGAGTTGTAATCATTGAGTTGTAAATAAATAGAAGTGTGATGATCATCATTCAATAGAGCATTGTCCCCAAAAAAAAGAAGAAAGGCCAAAGAAAAAAAAGAAGGCCAAAAAAATATAATAAATAAAAAAGGGGCAATGCTACTATCCTTTTTCCACACTTGTGCTTCAAAGTAGCACCATGATATAGCGAGTCTCATATATTGTCCTTCAAAGTAGCACCATGTTCTTCATATAGAGAGTTTCATATGTTGTCACTTTCATATACTAGTGGGAATTTTACATTATAGAACTTGGCTTGTATATTCCAATGATGGGCTTCCTCAAATTGCCCTAGGTCTTCGTGAGCAAGCAAGGTGGATGCACACCCACTAGTTTCTTTTGTTGAGCTTTCATACATTTATAGCTCTAGTGCATCCGTTGCATGGCAATCCCTACTCACTCACATTGATATCTATTGATGGGAATCTTCATAGCCCATTGATACGCCTAGTTGATGTGAGACTATCTTCTCCTTTTTGTCTTCTCCACAACCACTATTCTATTCCACCTATAGTGCTATATCCATGGCTCACGCTCATGTATTACGTGAAGATTGAAAAAGTTTTGAAAAGGTTAGAGTATGAAACAATTGCTTGGCTTGTCATCGGGGTTGTGCATGATTTAAATACTTTGTGTAGGGAAGATGGAGCATAGCCAAACTATATGATTTTGTAGGGATAACTTTCTTTGGCCATGTTATTTTGAGAAGACATAATTGCTTTGTTAGTATGCTTGAAGTATTATTATTTTTTATGTCAATATAAACTTTTGTCTTGAATCTTTCTAAACTGAATATTCATACCACAATTAAGAAGATTTGCATTGAAATTATGCCAAGTAGCACTCCGCATCAAAAATTCTCTTTTTATCATTTACCTACTCGAGGACGAGCAGGAATTAAGCTTGGGGATGCCTGATACGTCTCCAACGTATCTGCCGGTGCTGCTGATCCACGGGCACCTACGGGACCGGCGGACCGGGTCCCTTTCGGTTCGGCGGGGGGCGGAGGTCGCGCAAAGAGCAGATCAAGGCGAAGCACGCAAGCGACTTACCCAGGTTCGGGCCGCACGGATGCGTAAAACCCTACTCCTGCTTTGTGGTTTGGTATTGATTTCTAGCTCGGGAGTGCGGAGTGCTACAGTACACACCGGCGGCTAGCAAGACCGAGCGTGGGTGTATGAACTGGCCTCCTCCCCCTCCCCGTTGCACACGGGCCCCCTTTTATACTCAAGGGGTTACCGACATATGGCGACGGGGGCCAAGGGCAAAAATGGGAAGGTGCTGTAGCAAGCACAGCTACCTGCTACAGTGTTATCGTACCTAACCCTGACGGCAGGGGACAAGGGCATTAATTGCCCGTCTGTGTCGCCTAAACAGTACCGAAAGGGACCGCTAGGGACGCCACCGTTTTCCATGATGGTTATCTTGTCAGCGCCTGCTTGCCACCGCGCACCCCTAGCTGCACGGCCTCCTGCTACGTGTGCTTGGGAGGGGCCCCAGAGCGACACGTGGTGGATGTGCTGGAGCGCGGGCTCGGAGAGGCGGTTTCCCGCGGCAAGCTCCTCACCGCGGTCGTCGTCTTGTCGTGTTCGGGAGCTTGTCGCTCACCGGGCCTTGCCGGGACGCATGGCGTGCCGCGGCAAGTTTTCCTGGTATGCCTTGGTTGGCCTTCCCGGCAAGCTCCCCTTGCCGGGGTCTCGAGATGCTTTTGATAGCCTTCCCGGCAAGCTCCTCTTGCCGGGGTCTTGTTTCCTTCCCGGCCAGCTCCTTGCCGGGGTCTTCGTCTGAGTACTTCGGTACTTTGTTCTTGAATGGTCTTCAAAGTAGCCGCAGAGGGTCTTGGCAGTCACCCGGCAAGCCTTGCCGCAGGATGCTGCGACTGCCCGTGCACAAGTTCGGGGTACTAGGGTACCCTTACTCTAGTGCACCGACAGGAGCCCCCGGGCCTGGGCCAGACACGGTGCCGAGCGCTGTTGGGCCAGGCCCAAAAGAGTGCACGGGCACGCGCGGCCTAGGTCACGCCGCATATCTCTCCGCTTCCACCGCGCACGCCCAGAATGGCACGCGTCAAACGCGGCGTCGTGGGTGACGTGGGCGGCGTGCGCGGGGCTAAGCCCCGCGAGCATGCGTCAGGCCATGATGAAGGGGGACGGTTCACGCCCTCCTCCTTAAACGGAGGTAGGCGTGGGGGCGTGGTGCATTTACTGGACGGGGCCTGTGCGCGGTTTTTCGAGGCGTCCACTCCCTGCGATCACGGGGTGGGGCGAGGCTGCCTCATCCGTCGCCTCGGTTCCGTATCCCCGCCACGCGGCTCCCATGCGCTTGGAGTCGTGGACGGTGGAAGTGGGGAACTGGGCCGTTACGAGCAGGGGCGGCGGGTCGGCCCCGACTCCTTGCCCTTCCCGTGCCTTGATTCGCTAAGCGGGGCGGCCGAGCCCCCACCTCGCTCCTTTATAGAGAGCGGGAGGGGAGCACGGAAGCCCGCACTCTCCCATCTCCTCCTTTCTTCAGCTTCTGCTCCCCTTTCTCTCATCTGCCATGGAGAAAGGGAACCCTGGCCCTTCATCGGTGGCGGCAAGGGTCGCCGCCAGACAGCGCTCCTCTCCCTCTCCTGCGCCCGTGGTGGTAGAGCCAGCCATAAGGGGAAGAGGGAGGGGGCGAGGTCGTGGACGAGGTCGAGGCGCTCGGGGAAGAGGCGGACGGGGCGGCGCGCCAGCTTCGCCTCCGCCGGTGGTTCCTCTCCCCACGGCGGTCCATATAGGGGACAACCCTTGCGAGTTCTTCGTCAGGCTGCGCCGGGCGCCTCGTTGTCGCCTCCGGCTTCCAGCTCCGTTTGCGAGCGCAATGGAGTTGGACCCGCCCGAGACGCTGAGACTGCACATGAGGGGCTGTGGGATCAGCGGCACGCGAGTCCGCGTTGTATTCCCAGCCCCCAATGTGATGTATCTTGATCGAGGGTGGAAGACGTTCGCCCGTATCCACAGCCTGATGGAGGGGTTTACCCTCCATTTCAAGTTAATGGAGGGCGACCTCCTCTCCGTCAAGGCCTTCGGGTGCTTCGGCACTCGGGCGAAGTGCTGCGTGGACAGCTCCTCCGATAGTGAAGGCTCCCCCTCGAGCGAGAGTGACGAGGAGGAGAGCGACAGCGATGATGAGGGTAACGGGCGGCAGGACGGCGGGTCCGACTAGGTGTCGGGCGCCGCTTCGCGCGGCACCGGCGACCCCATCATCCGTGTCGCCGGCTCCTTGAACTCCCCGGGGGCGTCTCCTTGGGCGGCTGGCGTAGGGAGGCTGCGGAAGGGGAAGAGGGCTGGCGACAAGGCCGTCAGGTCGGAGTACAAGGGCGTGGTGCCCTCGACAGCGTGCTGACGTCCTGCCGCCCCGTCTTCGAGCCCCGCTTCTGGCGCCGCCATCACCGTCCAGCCTTCGGACGCCCCCCGGATGTTCTCTTGGTGTCTTTTGGCACCCGTAGCTCACCTAGGCGCCCCTTTTGCCCTTTTCGCCTCCTTGACCTACCTCCTGAAGAGAGGGACAGGAAAGGGATTACGGGCATCTTATCTTTTTAATTTGTAAGCCTTCGGGCCTTAGCTGCATCTAAAACTCGTAATCCTCTCTTTCATGTTTTTCATCCTCTATGGACTGTACCTGAGTGGGATGTTTTTTAATGAAAAGGGGATGCTTGCCGGGTTATTTGTCTCGCGGGTTGAACCCACGCCAAGGAGCAAATCCTTGGTATCCCTCGGACAGACATTTCATCTCCCAGCAACAGGCCCTGCCGCCTTCCCACGTCGCTCGACCTTTCTCACGCCTTTGACGGAGGAGGGAATGAGGTGGGTGCGGCCCCCTCGTTTCATCCCCTTGCTGTCGCGACTACGACCAAACTTGGCCCCGGGAACGAGCCCCAGGGCCTAGAGTTGAGGGAGCACGGCAGTTTTCGGGAAGAAACGTGGTTTTCGTATTCCCCAGTCCATAAGAGGATGCATGATGAGGGACGAAACACTTATCTGATATCGCAGCCCCCGGCAACTCTGGCTTGCCGTGGGTGTATCTTGGTACCCGCAGCCCCCAGCAACGCTGGCTTGCCGGGGCCCAGGTGCCGGCGCGCCCTTCTTCTCCTTTTCGTCCTCAAGCAGTCTGGCCAGGATATGCGAGCCCTGCGAACGAAAGAAAAGCAAAGGGACGGACACTCGACCTCTAAGCTAGGGGTTAGCCGCTGTTAGGCACTATCAACCCTAACCAAGGACGAGACTCGACCTAGCATGCATGCTATAACCCCGGGGTGGCAGCGCTTCATTTACTTGTGCTCAGGGTCTGCGCCTGGCTTTGTAGAAAGGATTACATGCAACAGCGGCAAGACTTGTACAAAAGGGTGGTTGCCGGACAGGGTCCGACAACCGCGCCTTACGGGTAAAACTTACGAAAATGCTCGATGTTCCAGGAGTTGCTCACCGGAATGCCATCTTCGGTCTCAAGGCGGACAGCGCCAGGCCTTGTGACTCGCTTCACCCGGTAAGGGCCTTCCCACTTCGGCGTCAACTTGTTGGAATTCTTGGCGGACTGAACGCGCCGAAGAACAAGGTCGCCTTCCTCGAGACTTCTGGCGTTAACTTTGCGGCTATGATAGCGGCGCAAAGCTTGCTGGTAGCGAGCAGCTCGCACAGCAGCCTGAAGACGATCTTCCTCAAGGAGCAGCGCGTCATCTTGTCGCAGCCGCTCTTGCTCAAGCTCATCATAAGCGAGCACTCGAGGTGACCCGTATACGAGTTCCGTGGGGATAACTGCCTCTGCTCCATAGACTAGAGCAAAGGGTGTCTGTCCAGTGGCTCGATTTGGCGTAGTCCTGATCGACCAAAGAACCACCGGTAGCTCCTCGATCCAGTTTCTTCCGCATTTGTGCAGCCTGTCGAAAGTTCTGGTCTTGAGCCCGCGCAGCACTTCAGCATTTGCCCTCTCCGCTTGACCATTGCTTCTCGGGTGAGAAACAGAAGCGAAGCAGATCTTGGCGCCAAGATCTTGGACGTACTGCATGAAGGTGCGGCTCGTGAATTGTGTGCCATTGTCGGTGATTATCCTGTTAGGGATCCCGAAGCGGCAAACAATCGACCTGAAGAACTTGACGGCTGACTGTGCGGTCACCTTCCTCACTGGTTCCACTTTCGGCCACTTTGTGAACTTGTCGATTGCAACGTACAAGTACTCAAAGCCCCCGACAGCTCGGGGAAAGGGGCCGAGGATGTCGAGCCCCCAGACCAAAAATGGCTAGGATAAAGGGATCGTCTGGAGAGCTTGAGCTGGCTGGTGTATCTGCTTGGAATGGAACTGGCACGCTTCACACTTGGTTACTTGTGCAGTTGCATCCTGGAGGGCTGTTGGCCAGAAGAAACCTTGCCGGAACGCTTTGCCGACGAGTGCTCTTGCGCCAATGTGGTGTCCACATATGCCTCCATGTATCTCTGCCAACAGCTTTTGTCCGTCTTCCCGGTGAATACACTTCAATTTCACACCGTTGAGTCTTTTTCTGTACAGTGTCTTGTCGACGAACTGGTACATACTTGACTGCCGGGCTACTCTTTCCGCTTCTTCTTGCTCTTCGGGAAGTTCTCCTGTCTGAAGGAAACGGACAATCTGCTGCGCCCATGTTGGAGCTTGTGGCTCGACAACAAGGACTAAAGGCAACTCTGCTGCTGCGGGAACATCCGCTTCCACGGCAAGAATCTGCGGCCCTGCCAGAGCTCGACATTCCCCGACAAGCTTGCCGGGGCAAAACTTGTCGGGAGCTTCTGCTTCAACGGAACAAACCCTAGGGCTTGCCGGAGCATCTTGCTCCTCAGCGTTCTTGGTGTTGATCTTGGAGATTGCCGCGGGAATATCCGCTTCTACGGCGAGAAGCTGTGTCTCTGCTGGAGCTTGACGTTCCCCGACAAGCTTGCCGGGAGCTTCTGCTTCAACGGAACAAACCCTAGGGCTTGCCGGAGCAGACTGCTCCTCAGGGCCTTCGACATTGATCTTAGGGACCTTCTTGGCGGCGGCTTCAGGAAGCTCTGCCGGCAAGTAGTCACCAGAAATCAACTTCCTTTTCTTGCTCTGTCCAGTTGATGGTGTTACGGACGGTTGAGTCAGCTTGAGCACAAAGATCCCTGGTTCCACAGGTAGCTTAAGTGCGGCGCACTTTGACAGGCCATCAGCAATGGCGTTCTGGGCTCTTGGAACGTGCTCCATTTGTAGGCCGTCAAAGCGCTCTTCTAGCCTTCTCACTTCGTCAACGTAAGCCTCCATCAACGGACTCTGATAATTCTTGTTTACTTGGCGGACGACAAGCTGAGAGTCACCCCTGACAATGAGCTTCTTGATCCCAAGGTCTGCCGCGATCCTGAGACCGGCAAGCAATCCCTCATACTCTGCAGTATTGTTTGTTGCTTGCTCCTTGGGAAAGTGCATCTGGACTATGTACTTGAGGTGCTCTCCGGTGGGTGCGATAAGAGCACACCAGCGCCGGCGCCTTGCAGTGAAAAGGCACCATCAAAGTACATCAGCCACTCTTTGCTTGCTTCCTTGTCGGGGATGCTTGTTTCTGGAATTTCTTCATCTGGTGTTGGCGTCAATTCTGCTATGAATTCTGCCAATGCTCTGCTCTGGATATTTGAAGTGCTTTCAAACTTGAGGCCAAAGCTTGACAGTTCCAGTGCCCACTCAGCAATCCTGCCTGTCGCTTCTGGATTCTGCAGTATTCTCTTCAGCGGAAAGCGAGTGACAACTGTGATCTCATGTGCTTGGAAGTAATGGCGCAGCTTTCTCGAGGCCATGAGAAGGCCGAAAAGCAATTTTTGCACACCAGAGTACCTTGACCTAGCCCCCTGCAGAAGGGAACTGACAAAGTAAACTGGACGCTGCACCATCTTCTTGTGTACCTCGTCGTGTATCTGCGCAGATCCATCTTTGTCGGGACCAGAGCTTGCCGGGGAAGCTCCCTGCTTGTCGCTGGATGCGCTTGCCGCGGTTGCTGGCTCATCATCTGCCTCCCTCTCTGCCACTAACGCAGCACTAACCACTTGATTGGCTGCCGCTATGTACAGCAGCAACTTCTCTTGTGGTTTAGGTGCGACAAGTATTGGAGGGGAGGACAGGTATCTCTTCAGGTCTTGCAGCGCAGCCTCCGCTTCCGGAGTCCATTTCATTGGACCTGCCCTTTTCAATGATTTTAAAAACGGCAGGGCGCGCTCAGCAGACCGAGAGATAAACCTGCTGAGAGCAGCCACGCAACCGGCAAGTTTCTGTACATCCTTGACGCGCTTTGGTGCTTCAATCTGCTCAATGGCCTTGATCTTGTCGGGATTGGCTTCAATTCCCCGCCGAGACACGAAGAACCTGAGAAGCTTGCCGGAGGGAACTCCAAACACACACTTCTCTGGGTTGAGCTTGAGGCTGATCTTGCGCAGACTTGCGAAGGTCTCGTCTAAATCTTGAATCAGGGTTGCTCTGTCCTTGCTCTTGACCACTATATCATCCATATAGGCTTCCACATTTCTGTGTATTTGTGGCTCAAGAGCAACATGGACTACTCTTGCAAATGTCGAACCAGCATTTTTTAATCCGAAAGGCATCCGTACGAAACAGTACGTGCCACATGGAGTAATAAATGCGGTCTTCTCCTCATCCTCTTCTGCCATGAAGATCTGATGATATCCTGAGTATGCGTCAAGAGACGAAAGCAAATCACATCCGGCTGTGGAGTCAACAATCTGGTCAATGCGCGGCAAAGGAAATGGGTCTTTGGGACAAGCTTTGTTAACATCGGTAAAATCGATACAAAGCCTCCATTTCCCGTTTGCCTTGCGCATGACTACAGGATTGGCCAACCACGTGGGATGGAGCACTCCTCTGACGAGGCCTACTGCTTCCAGTTTCTTGATCTCTTCCGCAATGAATTCTTGGCGCTCCACTGCCTGCTTCCTGACTTTCTGCTTGACGGGCCGCCCGTGAGGACAAACGGCAAGGTGGTGCTCAATCACTTTCCTGGGAACACCGGGGATGTCAGACGGCTGCCATGCAAACACGTCGACATTCACCCGCAAGAAAGTAACGAGCGCGCTTTCCTATTTAGGGTCGAGCGTGGCACTGATGGTGAAGGTACCATCAGTGCCGTCCTCCTTGGCGGACACCTTCTTCGTCTCTGGCGGAGCTGCCATCGTCTTCTTGCACTTGCCGGTGGAGCTCGATGGTGCGTCCTCGACGGCAGCGCGGCATCCCGAAGAGGTGCGCTTGCCGGAGTGGGCATCAGAGCTCTTGCCGGACTTGGTCTTGCCGGTGGAGCTCGATGATGCGTCCTCGACGGTAGCGCAGCACTCCGAAGAGGTGCGCTTGCCGGAGTGTGCATCAGAGCTCTTGCCGGTCTTGGTCTTCTTCCCCCCGGGAGCTTCAGCGGCAAATGGATCGCGATCTGCCGTGGCTGCTGCTTCCCGGTAGATCTTATCGGCACAGATAAGAGCATCTTTCTTGTCGCCAGGGACAGAAATGATGCTTATCGGGCCTGGCATCTTCAGCATGTTATATGCGTAGTGAGAGGCTGCCATAAACTTGGCGAGTGCTGGACGGCCAAGTATCCCATTGTAAGGCAATGGAATGTCGGCAACGTCGAATGTGACCTTCTCGGTCCTGAAGTTTAGCTCGCTGCCAAATGTTACCGGCAGCGTGACCTTCCCCTTCGGCTTGCTCCTTCCCGGGTTGATTCCTTGGAATGTGCCGGTCTCTTCGAGCTCGCTGTCAGGGATTTGGAGTTTCTGGAGTACAGCGGAGGAGATCAGGTTTAAGCCGGCCCTGCCGTCAACTAGCATCTTGGTGACTTTGAGGTTGCGGACAGTTGGGGATACCAACATCGGCAAACACCCGACCGCAGTTGTGCGATCAGGGTGATCCTCAATGTCGAAGATGATAGGCGTGCTGGACCACTTCAGAAGCTTGCGCGATTCGATAGGTGGTTCTGCTGCATTAACTTCTCGCACCCACTGTTTGAGTTGGCGGTGGGAAGTATGCAGAGAAGCACCACCGTCAACGCACAAGACCTCTGTGGCTTTCTGAAACTCCTGCTCACTGGTCTCAACATCATCCATGTCTTCGTCCTTGGTGTCGTCTTCATTGTCGTCGCGGCCGCGGGGAGGTCTGTCTCCTTGCCGCTGCTTGGCCTTGCCGCGGCGTTCTTCCCGTCCGGCGCGCTTTTTGCCGGATTCTCCAGCACCCCCTTGGGCCCTCTCCTTGTCGCGCCGCTCATACTCAGCCTTCTGCTGCTGGACAAGCTGCTCGACCTTCTTGCAGCTTTGGAGGTCGTGGCCCTTGGTGCGGTGAATCTTGCAATATTGCTTGTCGGAGCCGTCCCGCTTGTCGGCGACCGCCACAGCCTGACAGTTGGTGCACGCGGCAACTTCCTTGCCGGAGCTACCAACTGTAGCCTTCTTGGCGCCACCTTCATCGCCGGACTGCTCAACGACCAGCACCTCTTTGCCTCTCTTCTTCCTGTTGCGCCGCCGGTTTTTCTTTGCCGGGGCAGCATCCTCACTGTCAGATCCTTCTGCTCCAGTGCCTTCTCCGGGGAATTTCCTCCCTTCCTCAGCGCGTGCACACTTGTCGGCCAGGGCATATAGCTCGCTGACGTCCCGAATCTTGCACATCGCCATCTCCTCCCGCGTCCTGCGGTTACGCACGTTCTGATGGAACGCGCTGATTACCGCGGCAGGGTGGATGTTTGGGATGTTGTGGTGTACACGGCTGAACCTCTGGATGTACTAGCGCAGGGGCTCTCCTTCCTTCTGGATGAGCAGATGAAGCTCGCTCTCTTGGCCATGAGGTTTGTGGCCGCCTGCGAAGGCGCCAACAAACTGATGGCACAGGTCTGCCCAGGAGGATACGGAGTTGTCCGGCAAGTGCATGAGCCAGGACCTGACGTTGGGCTTAAGCACCAGCGGGAAGTAGTTGGCAAGGATCTTGTCGTCCCGTCCCCTAGCATCCTGCACCGCGATGGTGTAGATGCTGAGGAACTCCGACGGATGCAACTTGCCGTCGTACTTCTCTGTACGTCTGGCTTGAAATTCTTCGTACTGGGCCATTGGACTTGCCGCAGCTCACGAGTGAACGCAGGGCAACCTACCGCGTACGGCAAGTCGCCTGGTTCCCCTGGTGCATGCATGTCAACAGAGGGCCCAGCGCGCTGGTCTGATTGACGCCGCGCTTCTCTCCGGCGCTCGATGCGAGTGCGTGCGTCTTCTTGTTGTCGTTCTTGAAGAACTTGGCGCTGATCGCGACGAGCTCGCGGATCTGACGACGCGGTGGAGTCGCTGTCGAGGCGGACCCGGCGAGTCGGCGATCTTGGCCTTCGGGGTGGAGAGTGCACAGTAGTTGCACCCCCACCAGTCTTGTCGTCCCTGGCTCGTGCCTGGCTGGCTCGCGGCGGCTGAGACGTGCTCGGCTGCCGTGGAGTGTCGCCGTTGGCGAAGCCGATGAGACTCTGGATGGTGGCCCTCCAGTCGTCGATCTTGTCCGCCGCTGGAGGGTAGTCTAGGAGCAGCTGAGCTCGCGCCAAAGCTTCTGCTGCGGTGGCGGGTGGCGGTGGCGAACGGTGCGAGGAGCGGGATATGCTCGGACTTCTAACTACGTTAGAAGGAGCAGTACCTCGTCCAGGCGACCGTGCCTCGCTCGCGCCAGCGGGTTGACGTGCATGGTGGTCTGGAGCGCTCCGAGAGCCACCAGCTCGATCTTGGTCTAGCGAACGCATGGCACCGAGAGTACCATGACGTTGCCTGTCCCGCGCCTCCTGAGACAGGCGCGGTGCATGCATGGACGCCGAGGTCTTGGAGTGCGCTCGGTCATTGTGGGAGCCGGCTACGCCGCCGATGGGCAGCGCAGCCTTGTCCTGGGACCTGGCAGCACCGTGGGTTCCCTCGTCGACGCGTGCCCTTCCGCCGGTGCCTGCCCCGCCAGCCGTTTGCTCCGGCGGTGGCTGGCTCGGCGCGGACGGAGCAGCTACCTCCGAAACTTTCTTCTTCGGCGGCATGTTGATGAAGATGATGAAGATCTAGCTCGCGAGAACGCCGTATCTGAAGACGATGATGAAGATCTAGCCCGCGGGAACGCCGGATCTGGTTCACACAACTTCGACGCCCCCTACCTGGCGCGCCAGAGATGCCGGTGCTGCTGATCCACGGGCACCTATGGGACCGTCGGACCAGGTCCCTTTTGGTTCGGCGGGGGGCGGAGGTCGCGCAAAGAGCAGATCGAGGCGAAGCACGCGAGCGACTTACCCAGGTTCGGGCCGCACGGATGCGTAAAACCCTACTCCTGCTTTGTGGTTTGGTATTGATTTCTAGCTCGGGAGCGCGGAGTGCTACAGTACACACCGGCGGCTAGCAAGACCGAGCGTGGGTGTATGAACTGGCCTCCCCCCCTCCCCGTTGCACACGGGCCTCCTTTTATACTCAAGGGGTTACCGACATATGGCAACGGGGGCCAAGGGAAAAAATGGGAAGGTGCTGTAGCAGGCACAGCTACCTGCTACAGTGTTATCGTACCTAACCCTGACGGCAGGGGACAAGGGCATTAATTGCCCGTCTGTGTCGCCTAAACAGTACCGAAAGGGACCGCTAGGGACGCCACGGTTTGCCACGATGGTTATCTTGTCAGCGCCTGCTTGCCACCGCGTACCCCTAGCTGCACGGCCTCCTCCTACGTGTGCTTGGGAGGGGCCCCAGAGCGACACGTGGTGGATGTGCTGGAACGCGGGCTCGGAGAGGCGATTTCCCGCGGCAAGCTCCTCGCCGCGGTCGTCGTCTTGTCGTGTTCGGGAGCTTGTCGCTCACCGGGCCTTGCCGGGACGCGTGGCGTGCCGCGGCAAGTTTTCCTGGTATGCCTTGGTTGGCCTTCCCGGCAAGCTCCCCTTGCCGGGGTCTCGAGATGCTTTTGATAGCCTTCCCGGCAAGCTCCTCTTGCCGGGTCTTGTTTCCTTCCCGACCAGCTCCTTGCCGGGGTCTTCGTCTGAGTACTTCGGTACTTTGTTCTTGAATGGTCTTCAAAGTAGCCGCGGAGGGTCTTGGCGGTCACCCTGCAAGCCTTGCCGCGGGATGCTGCGACTGCCCGTGCACAAGTTCGGGGTACTAGGGTACCCTTACTCTAGTGCACCGACAGTATCTATAATTTTTGATTGCTCCATGCTATATTATCTACTGTTTTGGACTATATTGGGCTTTATTTTCCACTTTTATATTATTTTTGGGACTAACCTATTAACCGGAGGCCCAACCCAGAATTGTTGTTTTTTGCCTATTTCAGTGTTTCGGATAAACAGAATATCAAACGGAATGAAATCTTCGGGAACGTGATTTTCTCACCGAACGTGATCCACGAGACTTGGACCCTACTGCAAGGGATCAAAGGGGAGGTCATGAGGGTGGGGGCGCCCCCCCCCTAGGGCGCGCCCCCTGCCTCGTGGGCCCCTCGATGCTCCACTCATGTACTTCTTCCTCCTATATATACACACATACCCCCAAACGATCAGAATGGGAGACAAAAACCTAATTCCACTCCCGCAACTTTCTGTATCCATGAGATGGGCCTGTTCCGGAACTCCGCCAGAAGAGGGCCGTCATCACGGAGGGCTTCTACATCATCCTAGCCCCTCCGGTGAAGTGTGAGTAGTTTACCTCAGACCTTCGGGTCCATAGTTAGTAGCTAGATGGCTTCTTCTCTCTCTTTGAATCTCAATACAAAGTTCTCCCCCTCTCTTGTGGAGATCTATTCGATGTAATCTTCTTTTTGTGCTGTGTTTGTTGAGACCGATGAATTGTGGGTTTATGATCAAGTCTATCTATGAATAATATTTGAATCTTCTCTGAATTCTTTTATGTATGATTGGTTATCTTTGCAAGTCTCTTCGAATTATCCATTTGGTTTGGCCAACTAGATTGGTAGTTCTTGCCATGGGAGAAGTGCTTAGCTTTGGGTTCGATCTTGCGGTGTCTTTACCCAGTGACAGAAGGGGCAGCAAGGCACGTATTGTATCATTGCCATCGAGGATAACAAGATGGGGTTTATTTCATATTGCATGAATTTATCTCTCTACATCATGTCATCTTGCTTATGGCGTTACTCTGTTTTTAACTTAATACTCTAGATGCATGCTGGATAGCGGTCGATGAGTGGAGTAATAGTAGTAGATGCAAAATCATTTCGATCTACTTGTCACGGACGTGATGCCTATATACATGATCACGCCTAGATATTCTCATAATTATGCTCGATTCTATCAATTTCTCAACAGTAATTTGTTCACCCACCGTAGAATACTTATGCTCTTGAGAGAAGCCACTAGTGAAACCTATGGCCCCCGGGTCTATTCTCATCATATCAATCTCCATCTCTTTAATATTGTTTTGCTTTTTACTTGCTTTTACTTTTTACTTTGCATCTTTATATCAAAAATACTAAAAATATCATATCTATCAGATCTCACTCTCATAAGTGATCGTGAAGGGCTTGACAACCCCTAATCGCGTTGGTTGCGAGTAGCTATCGCTTTGTGCAGGTACGAGGGACTTAAGGGTGGGATCCTACTGGATTGATACCTTGGTTCTCAAAAACTGAGGGAAATACTTATGCTACTCTGATGCATCATCCCTTCCTCTTCGGGGAAAACCAACGCAAGCTCAAGACGTAGCAATGAGCCGGTACTTTCAAAGAACTTAATACTCCGGCTTAACCTTGAGAAACTTGCTGAATTGCATACATTAGCCCCCAAGTGCCAAGTGCGGTTACTTTGTAAAGTACTTGGAACTTAAAATATGTCTTTAGAGTCATAAATTCCCCAAGTGTCAAGTGGTTTTTTGTAAAGTACTTGAGACTTGAATCTTGATTGTTGACCTTTTAAGCGAAATCTTGACTCATCTGAGTATGTTTTTTGCAGAATGCCTTATCTGAACTGAACTCGCAATTGACTGACGCGAAGACCCGACTAGCGAGTCAGGAGGTAGAAATCAAATCTTCTAAATCCCAATTGCAAGTATGTCTCTCTGAGACGGAGAATTTAAAGACCAGCTTCGTCGCCAAGAAGAAAACTCGGGCAGATGAAAAAACACTTCTGACACAACGTGCTGAGAGAGCCGAAGCAGCCCTTGAAGAGGTTTCAACAGAGCTGAACGGCTTAAAGGTTCGGGTGTCTCAAATGGTGGCCGCCATCTTTGGTAAGCCATCTGTTTTTAATCTTATGTACTTTTTGCTGATCCGGAATATAAGCCGCTAGCTGACTTTGTGTATAAAACATGTGCAGGCCCACGAAGCAAGAACCTGAGCCAAGATCTTTTGATTAAACTGAAGGCAGTGTATACTTTAGTAGAACAACTATATATTGGCCCACAACGGGCACTTGCCGCCATCTCTCCTGCCAATCAAGGACCCAACCGGCTCAGCGACATCTTGAAGAAACTGTCGATCCTGCCCGCCAGATTTCAAGAAGTGAAGCGCTCCTGTGCGCGAGCTGGAGCTTTGACTGCCCTGAGCCGCTCCAAGGCTTGGGTGCCAGACCTAGACCCGGCGGATGTGGCCAGAGGCTATCCCACCGTGAAAGAAGACGGATCTCCCTTTGAGCAGGATGACTTCATGGCTTGCGTGCGCGGAGTCCGGCCTCATGCAACTGTTCTTGGAGATGAAACCAACATCGACAAGTACCAGCCGGGTTTTGATGTTGAAAATAAGAAGATGGCAACTCCCTCGTACAAGGTGACCGATTTAATCCCGCATGTCAGAGAAAATACATTTGCCCCAGAAGTAGACCCAGCCGGCCTGATCGACGAAGAAGCAGAATTTGTCGCCGTGAATGGTTTTGACTGGTAAAAACCCAACTTCCAGCCAACAGAGGGTGGTGACCCGGCGAGGGAGGAGTAATAACCATCTTCATTGGCTTATAAAATCCTTGTAATAGTTTAGCTGTGAAAACACTAAATGCCTTGCCTATGCCATCGTGCATAAAATACTGTGTGTGACTCCGTGTGTCCTGATGGCAATATATGCATTATATCTGTTAATTGTTTCTGCAATACTTTAACTCTGTTCATGTAGATACAAGAGGAAAGACTGGCTTGGCGGTTTAGAGCCGAATGGGTCAAAACACCCGGCTTATAGCCAATACGTTTATCATAATAGAAAACAGAAACAGATATAAATAGAGGACAAGGGCTGAAACTAACCCTTTGGTTAATGCAGCAGGCAATTGCATATAAATTATAGCCATACTTGTACCTTTGATCCTTAGACCACCGGCTTGAATAACCCGGGTAATGAAGTTGATAAATCAATCTTTCTGAGAAGTCAATGCCTCTGAATACTTAATGATCATCATACCTTGGTGGCCTTGTTTGTCCAATAAACAAGCCGGCGAAGAAGATCATGCTAATTATTTGTGAAATTGAGACAACAACAAGAAACTAAAAGGCAAATAACAGGTAACAAGTGCGATTTAACATTATATTTCAAGGCTGGTGGCTTCTGATTCGAATACGATCAGTAAACCGGACCAAAAGGGGTTAGGCTAAGGTTCGAATACGACCATATAGCCCCCAGCGGCTTTGGCGTTGCGCCGATCAAGAGGGTACCGACAACTATGTTCTCTTTGGTTCGAATACGACCTATATTTGAACAGGAAGACCCCAAATGACCTTGAGAGGTTTTTAATGACCCTGATTCGAATACAATCCAAGTCGGACCCAAAAGGGGTTAAGCTATGATTCGGATACGATCAAGAAGCCCCCTAGTGAGTTTGGCCTTGAGCCGATCAAGAGGGTTATGATAGCTATGTTCTCTTTGGTTCGAATATGACCTATGTTTGAACAGGAAGCCCCCAAGTGACCATGATAATTGCAGCTAGATTCGAATACGATCATAAGCCGGACCAAAAAAGGTTAGACTTGATTCAAATACGATCAGCTCCTTAATAGTCATTTCAAAATAATAAATAACAAAAATGCATAATCTTCGAAAAGAAAAGAGACCGATGGTCTTACTTTATTGCTTATCATGGTATATACAATGTTAAAGTATGTACATGATGAGAGCCGGTGGCTCAGGTGTAGTACGGCCGAAGTTGAGCAATGTTCCACGGCCGGCGGGTCTCCTCCTCCAACTTACGTGAGTCTTTATGCTCTCGAATGTTAATGAGATAATAAGACCCGTTGTTTAAGTTCTTGCTGACCACAAAGGGTCCTTCCCAAGGTGGTGATAACTTGTGTGCATCTGACAGATCCTGGATGAGCCAGAGCACCAGGTCGCCTTCCTGAAAAGTCCTGGACTTAACCCGGCGGCTGTGATAATGGCGCAGGTCCTATTGATAAATTGCTGATCGAGCCGCTGCCAAGTCTCTTTCTTCATCCAACAAGTCGAGTGCATCCTGTCCGGCTTGTTCATTATTAGCTTCAACATAAGCCGCCACACGGGGCGAGTCATGACGGATGTCACTAGGCAGCACTGCTTCTGCTCCATACATCATGAAGAAAAGTGTATAACCTGTAGACCTATTAGGTGTGGTGTTGATACTCCACAACACCGAGGGTAATTCCTCGACCCAACAACCCGGTGTTCACCGTAAAGGAACCATGAGCCGGGGCTTGAGACCTTTTAAAATTTTCCTGATTTGCTCTCTCAGCTTGACCATTAGATTGAGGATGAGCTACGGAAGAAACATCAAGCCGAATATGCTCACATTGACAAAACTCCTCCATAGCCCCTTTGGATAAATTAGTGCCATTGTTAGTGATAATGCTGTGTGGAAAACCAAAATGGAAGATCACCTTTTTCATGAACTGAACCGCCGTGGCCGCATCACACTTACTCACTGTCGGGTGGTAGGTGCGACATATGCCAACGGGTGGCTTATCATTGTGGGAGCCCGTAAAACATCGCCGGTGCCTGGAAATGGGATGAGGCGAAGACATGCACGCCGGCGAATCTTACCCAGCTTCGGGGCTCTCCGTGGAGATAACACCCCTACTGCTGCTCTGCGGGGTCTCCGCATGATCTCTAGATGAACAAGTAGCTACACGATGCTCCTTGAGCTGTTTGGCGAGAGGAGGAAGAAGGGCTCTGCTTGCTCTCTTCTCCTCCCTACGTGGTGTCTAAAACTAGCAGGGATCCATGCTTTGCATGGGTGTCCCGGGGGGTTTATATAGGCCTACCCCCCGAGGGTACAATGGTAATTCGGCTGGGCAAGGGGCCCAGCCGTCTGTGTCTTCGCTCACCGGCTTCTGCACCGGCTGCTGGGGCCCGCCGGCTGGTGGGTCCCGCCGGCTACCGGCTCCTTGGTCGACAGGCAGGCCCCACTGTCCAGGGCCTTGTCGGTGGCTGGTTACTGTTGCTCAATCTTGGTGACGAGGGCTTCGCCGAGGTAAGCGTGGCTACAGTGCTGCCGTCCGGCGGGTAACCACTGTAGCTTCACCGCGTCTTGTCTCCTTAATGGGGCGTCTCCTTCGAGGGGGTGGCAAGCCGGCTGGAGAGAGCCGGCTCCGTCTTGGGCCGACTGGGGGCGGCCAGGCCGCCTTCGGGTGTCTCTCTGCCCAAAGGGGCCCACCACCCGTGGGCCGTACTGGTAGCCCGTCGTGGATGACATCAGGGTCAACGTGGCAACAGTGCTGCGCCGGACGGGTCATGGCCACTCGTACGGCGCACTGTGCCAGGCGCGGTTCGGGATTTGGGGGTGGCAGGCTTCACTGTAGCCACGCCCCGTCACATCGCCGTTATGTGGATGCAGACTTCGAGGGTACGGTCTTGACCGCTTTATGGGAGCCGGCTCCTTGGAGTCGGCCTTCTCGCAGCCGGCTCCTCGGAGCCGGCCCTCCCGCGGCTTTCTTCATGAGCGCTGAAATCGGGCCGCCTTCCAATAGCCGGCCAGGGGAAGGCGGCCCCATGTCTTGGATTCTTGAGAGCCGGATCGGCTCATAATTTTTTCAGAAAGGCCGGGGGGAGCCGACTAGGCTACCCGTGGTCACTTACTCCGACACTCACTGGCTCCACCTCAACCCACTTAGTGAATTTATCAACTGCCACTAAGAGATGTGTCTTTTTATCCTTAGACCTTTTGAAAGGCCCCACCATGTCAAGCCCCCAGACGGCACACGGCCAAGTGATTGGAATCATCCAGAGCTCTTGAACCAGAACGTGTGCTTGTCGTGCGAACTTTTGACATCCATCAAATCTGCTGACCAGATCCTCTGCATCAGCGTGAGCCATCAACCAGTAAAAACCGTGACGAAAAGCTTTGGCCACCAGAGATTTTGACCCTGTGTGATGACCACAATCGCCTTCATGGATCTCACGAAGTATTTCTTGGCCTTCTTCAGGGAAAACACACCGTTGAAACGCTCCATAGACGATGCGATGGTATAGTTCTCCATCAGAAATTGTCATTGACTTAGACCGCCTGGTTATCTGTCGAGCCAGGGTCTCATCTTCTGGCAACTCGCCCTGGGTCATGTAAGCCAAGAACGGCACTATCTAATCTGGGATGACATGAAGAGCCGCCACCAACTGCGCCTCCGGGTTAGGAACAACTAAATCTTCTTCTTTGGGCAATTTGACAGACGGGTTATGCAAAACATCCAAAAAGGTGTTAGGTGGTACCGGCTTACGTTGAGATCCCAACCGGCTTAAAGCATCAGCTGCTTCGTTCTTCCTACGGTCAATGTGCTCCACCTGATAACCTTTAAAATGCCCCACAACAGCATCAACCTCCCAGCGATAAGCCGCCATGATAGGATCCTTTTAATCCCACTTGCCTGATACCTGTTGAGCCACTAAATCTGAGTCGCCAAGACATCTGACCCAGCTCAAACTCATCTCTTTTGCCACTCGAAGACCATGGAGCAAGGCTTCATAGTCTGCTGCGTTGTTAGTGCAAGGAAACATCAGCCGTAACACATAACAAAATTTGTCACCTCAAGGAGTGGTTAAAACAACTCCAGCCCTTGAGCCTTCCAACTGCCTGGACCCATCAAAATGAATAGTCCAATATGTGTTGTCTGGTATCTCTTCTGGCATCTGCATCTCTGTCCAGTCATTAATGAAGTCAACAAGTGCTTGAGATTTGATCGCAGTACGTGGTACATACTTCAACCCATGAGACCCAAGCTCAATGGCCCACTTGGCGACTCGTCCAGTGGCTTCTATGTTTTGAATGATGTCTCCCAAAGGAGCAGAGCTAACCACAGTGATTGGATGACCCTGGAAATAATGTTTAAGCTTCCGGCTTGCCATGAATACACCATATACGAGTTTCTTCCAATGTGGATATCGTTGCATGGATTCAATTAACACCTCACTGACATAGTAAACCGGTCGTTGAACCGGATGTTCCTTGCCAGCCTCCTTGTGCTCCACCACAATAGCCACACTAACAGCTCGTGAGTTGGCGGCCACATATAACAGCAGCGGCTCTTTCTCAATTGGAGCAGCCAGGACCGGCGGCTCAGCAAGTTGTGTCTTCAGATCTTCAAAAGCAGAGTTTGCAGCATCGCTCAAAACCATCTGTTTTCTTCATCATCTGATACAAAGGCATTGCCTTCTCCCCTAACCGGCTTATGAATCGGCTCAAAGCAGCAACACGACCCGCCAGTCGTTGAACGTCATTGATGCATGTTGGTTTGGCCAGGGAAGTAATTGCCTTGATTTTCTCTAGGTTAGCTTCTATACCTCGGTTAGACACCAAAAAACCCAAGAGCTTGCCGGCTAGGACTCCAAAGACACACTTGGCCGGGTTAAGCATCATTTTGTAGACCCAGAGATTATCAAAGGTCTCTTTTAGATCTGTGAACAAGGTTTCCTCTTTCCTGGATTTTACCACTATATGATCCACATAAGCATGAACATTACACCCAATTTGATCGTGAAGACAATTCTGCACACACCGTTGGTAAGTCGCCTAGGCACTCTTAAGCCCAAAAGGCAGAGACACATAGCAGAAAGCTCCAAAAGGAGTGATAAAAGACGTCTTCTCCTGATCTTTGACTGCCATCTTGATCTGATGATAACCAGAATAAGCATCCAAGAAACTCAAACGTGCGCAACCCGTCGTAGCATCGATGATCTGATCAATACGGGGAGGGCAAAAGGATCAGCCGGACAAGCCTTGTTCAGATCGGTGTAATCCACACACATATGCCAAGTGCCGTTCTTTTTTAGTACAAGCACCGGGTTGGCTAACCACTCTGGGTGAAAGACTTCTACAATGAACCCAGCTACCAAAAGCCGGGCCACCTCTTCTCCAATGGCCTTGCGCCTTTCTTCATTGAACCATCGGAGAAACTGTCTGACATGTTTAAACTTTGGATCAATATTGAGAGTGTGCTCAGCGAGTTCCCTCGGGATACCCGGCATGTCTGAAGGTTTCCATGAGAAGATGTCCCAGTTCTCACGGATGAACTCGATGAGCGCGCTTTCCTATTTTGGATCCAAGTTTGCACTGATGATGAACTGCTTGGGTGAGTCGCCAGTCACAAAGTCAACCATCTTGGTGTCATCAGCTGATTTGAACTTCAACACTGACTCATACTCTGTTGTTGGTTTCTTTAATGATGTCATGTCTACCGGGTCAACATGATCTTTGTAAAACTTTAACTCCTCTGTTGCACAAACAGATTCAGCATAGGCAACATCACCTACTTCACACTCCAAAGCTATTTTCCTGCTCCCATGTACTATAATGGTGCCCTTATAATCCGGCATCTTAAGCTGCAAATACACATAACACGGCCGAGCCATGAACTTGGCATAAGCCGGCCGTCCAAACAGAGCATGATACGGGATTTTGATCTTAACTACCTCAAAGGTTAATTTTTCTGCTCTGGAGTCATTCTCATCCCCAAAGGCTACTTCTAGTTCAATCTTACCCACTGGGTATGCCGACTCTTATCAGTCAACCCCATCCGGCAGAACGTCTCATAGTAGAGGATGTTGATGCTGCTGCCTCCGTTCATGAGTACCTTAGTGAATTTGTATCCACCAACCTGAGGCGCCACTACCAAGGCCAAGTGACCCAGATTATCGACCCAGGGCGGGTGATCCTATCTGCTCCACACAATAGGCTGCTCTGACCAACGTAAGTAACGTGGAATCGCCGGCTCAATGGCATTGACGGCCCTCTTGTGAAGCTTCTGGTCCCTTTTACATAAACTAGTGGTGAACACGTGGTATTGCCCACTACTAAGCTGTTTTGGGTTGCTCTGATATCCGGACTGTTGCTGCTGATTACCTTGGCCGGGTTGTGGATTATATCCTCCTTGGTTACCAGGATGGCCCTGACCGTGGAATCCTCCTCCACCTGAACCGGCGCCCGGGCCTTGGAAACCGCCACCACCTGAACCGCCACCTGGGCCGTGACCTCCATCAAACACGTTTGAATTTTTAAACACCTTCATGATCATACAATCTTTCCACAGGTGGGTGGCTGGCTTCTCCCGGGTGCCGTGTCTTGGACAAGGTTCATTCAATAGTTGCTCAAGGGTGGGACCTGACCCGCCCGACCGAGGGGGTTATCTGCCCTTGCGTCGTTGATTTCAGCCATCTGCATTAGTGTTAGCAACAAACTCATCAGCCTTACGTTTATTACCTCCTTGATTTGCCGGGTTATGCTGGTGACCCTTGCTATTGCCATTCTTCTTTCCCTTCGGTGTCTTTTCTTTGTCAGACACTGGGTATTTGGTACTATCAGAATCAACATATTTGACGAGAGCCGCCATCAACTGACCCATGTCATTACAGTCACGCTTGAGCCGCCCCAGCTTCTGCTTCAGAGGTTCAAAACGGCAATTTTTCTCCAACATCAAGACTGCTGAGCCGGCATCCATCTTATCAGATGAATGTATTATCTCCTTGACCCGGCGCACCCAATGGTTGTGGATTCACCGTCCTCTTGCTTGCAATTGGTCAGGTCCACAATCGCCATAGGCTGCTTACACGTGTCTTTAAAGTTCTGGATGAACCGGGCCTTTAACTCCTCCCATGAGCCGATGGAATTGGGTGGCAATCCCTTCAACCAAGTACGAGTTGTTCCATCGAACATCATGGTGAAATACTTGGCCATTGCTGCGTCGCTGACCTCCAACAACTCCATAGCCATCTCATAACTCTCAATCCAAGCCTCGGGCTGTAAATCAGCCGTGTAATTAGGCACCTTACGAGGCCCCTTAAAATCCTTTGGCAAACGCTCATTACGTATGGCCGGCACCAAGCAAGGGACGCCTCCGGTTCTTGTGGCTACTCCTGCCTCAACCGAGGTTGCTGGATAAGCCGGAAAAGTTTGATGAGCCACCTGATCTGCTGCCATTTGAACTGCTCGTTCCGCCTCTTGTCGAATCCTCTCCTGATCCGCCAAGTTAAGGGCTCCAGCCCGCACGGGCTCATGCCTGTGTGGCCGGTTGTGGCGTTGAGCATTGCTTGACATGTCAGCGGATTCCATATGCCTACTGTAGCTCGGGCTCCGGCTTGGGTGAGGAGTTGAATGGATCCTGTCTCGACTGTAGGAGTATGCATCCTGCTGTGCCAGAGCTGTTTGAAGAAGTTCTCTTACCCTCCGCGTTTCAATCGCCGCTGGTGAATCACTTTCCATCAGGACAGCCGCCAAACGAGCCGATGCTGCGATAAGGTTTTCCAAGGGGTTGGAGAAGTGACCCGGCGGTGTTGGTACGTAATGAGGCGGAGCGGTAATTATACGAGGTGGTTCCATGGCACGCGGCTGAACCGGTGCGCCGGGTGTTGTGATCCGGTGTGCCTCTGGAGGGTTGCTCCTCCCAGCTCCGGGCGTATGTAATAGGTTCCTAGGATCAAGCGTTAGAGGTAGACGTGACTGAGTTTTCTGATGCCTCCTCCTCATGACCTCGTTTGACGCGTTAAGATCCACCGAGAGCCGGAAGGTCTCTGCTTGAAGCTGTTGAGCACGAACGTCCAAAGCCGCCCGCTCTGCTGCCATCCTGACTTCCTCTGCGGCTAGATTTTCCTTAGCTTGCACCATCTCTTCACGTACGCGTGCCACCTCTGCGTCGTGCTGGGCTTTATCCGCCAGCTCTACCATGGCGGTCAACAGAGTTGTCAGTTTATCCATGAGGTCCATTAGAATCTGAGCCGGGGGGCGCGCGAGGTCTCTTGACCCAGCTGCAGCCGACCCGGTAGCTGTTGCTTCCACTGCTGTGGAGTTCTGCCCGGGCTGTGTCCCTGCCATGAACACTCCGACCCAATTCGGCGGCTCAAGAGGGTCCGGAATACTGCTGCCATCGGAACAACCCCCGAGCAAGCCATCCTGCAGCTGGTACAAAGAGTCTGTCTCGCCCGTCGATGATGCAGTGTCAGAACAGACGGCCGTCTCACCGCCCTCTACCGATCCTTCAGAGTATTCACCGCCGTGGACGCAGCCTACGAAGGCATGCTTCACGACATATTGAACACGGGCGGTCCTTGCGCGCTGAGCCGTTTCGATGAGGTTGGTGTGGACGTCCGACTTAGGGCCTGACTCGCCGATCCGGTCGATGAAGACGTGAATTCCGCCAAGGGGACCCGATACCCGTACTCAATTGAGCCGGCCTCGGGGCCCCAGCCTTCGTCATCGATGTAGAGCTTGCCGCGACGACTCTTGGTCATCCGGCCCACAGCGTATCCCTTGAGCCCTTCGAAGTTGCCCTTCAAGAACTCAAATCCACCGTGCGCTGGCCCCACGGTGGGCACCAACTGTCGTGGAATTGACACGGCAGATGTCCTAAAGAAAGGACTTAGTCATAGGGCCATCGCAACTAGGAAGCTTAAAGGGGTTAATCGGGACAAAGGACACGAGAGGTTTTATACTAGTTCGGCCCCTCACGATGAAGGTAAAAGCCTACGTCTAGTTGTGTTGGTATTGCTGGGGTTTCGATTACCAAGAGGCTCAACTCGCCGACTTGGTTCTCGATATCTTGTTTGTTGCCCTAAGCCGCCACCGGGTCGTCCCCTTATATACACGGGTTGACGCCTGGTGGCTTATAGAGTCCCGGCCGGCTCATAATTGTGTCTGGCTCGGTGACTTCCTTTACATGCCTTTCTTTACAAGTCTTTCCTTACATATGGCAGTTTACAATATCGGGCCTTAAGCCGCCTCCAGGCCTTTGGGCCTTCTATATGGTTTAATGAATTATCATCTTAATGTTTACTGGGCTTCTTGTGTAACCCGCCATTGGGGCTGACCCGGCCCCTCCTGGGCGGCTCATAACTGATAGTAATATCCCCAATAGTGGGCGTGTGGAGATGTGTCTCCGGCGGATCTATCTTTGATGGATTTGTTCGGATCTCGTCGTTGTTCATCTACGTTCGTGTGTCTTCGCATTGGATCTTTCTGATCTACGTTATTCTTCATCTGCGGCGGTTGTTGCTCTGGTGCGCTGGTCCTACGGGGCCTTAGCACGATGACTTCCCGACTGTCTACTACAACAAGTTGCGCCAGACTCCGGCGATGGAGGGGCGATGACGGCGGCGCGCCTTTGGCTCGATTCAGTGCTGGTAGTCGTCGCTAGGAGGTCTACGGACCTGGATGTAATTTCTTTTATTTCTGGTATTCATTGTACTGACATGATTGAAGAGGAATAGATTGGAAATTTTCTCATAAAAAAAGGTCTAAACAAAAGAACACTTCTGCTTGGGTACAAGTCAAGATGGCAATGGGGCCCCGAAACCCGCGTCCCCACGGGTTTTTACCCTATTAGGGGACGGGGATGGGCGACTTTCTATCCCCGTGAGGCTGCTCGTGGGTACATTATAAAACCCGACATGTTTCGCGGGTTTAAACCCGTTTGAGTACTACCCGAACCCGAAACCCGACAAAACCCGCCAAAATACGTTATTTAGTATGCACCGATCCATCTTGACTCAACTGGCCCAAAGCCACAGTGCCCGAGCAGCTGAGCCCCACAGTGTCGAGGCCCTGGAGTACAAACCAACCCCACGCTCGGTCACTACAGTGTCGCTCGCTCTTCAAGCCTCTCTCTCCCGCACAACACAACACCTAAACCTAAACCTAGGTCCCCCAGCCGTCGCCTGCTGCTGTAATATGCTCATGTTTTTTTTTCAAATATTGTTGTTTTCATTGACTGCTTGTGGGGACGGGTTCCCCGTGGGTTTTGAAAACCCGACGGGTTTAGGGGACGGGCAAAAACTTAACCCCGCGCACGTTGATGGGACAGGGACGGATTTGCGATTTTCTCGTGGGGATGGGTTTGGGTAAGAAAAACCTGGTGGGTTTCGTCCCCGTTGCCATCTTGAGGTACAAGCCCCTAAACACATCAATGAAGGAGATCTCTTCATATCCCCTTCAGGTAGGATGGTCTTTCTATAAAAGCATTGGACCTTGCGTTAAATCAATATATTCGCTTGGCATGCTTGTAGCTCGCTCACCATTCCCTACTTGTTGTAGCTCGTTAGAATAGTTTCATTCATAGATGGAATACCAGATAAAGAGAGAAATCTCAATCAGGAGGAGTTGGACTGTGCTACTTGGACTAGGATGCATCCGGGAACAATTAGTCACCCTGACCATGGCTTCTCTTCGATTAAACGGCCAGTACCGCCCTCGTGCAACTGTGCTGGTGTCTCCTGATGGTCGCTCCACCCTAGGTCACTGCGGTGGTTTTGGTATAAACATTTGAGCTACAGCAGGTGGTGGTTCTTCCAGCTCTGCACCGAGGCTATGTGTTGGGAAACATGGATCAGGGTGATGAAACATCACTTTCACCTCTATCAGAGGTTTAGTCGAGAATAGGCCCCTCGTAGCGTAGCAATGAAGAACATGTTCGCTCTGCCCACATGTTTCCCGCTCCGAGCAACCTCCAAAAGACAAAATTGACCAAGGCAAATCCCTCCTCCCTCCTCTCACCCATCGATCACTCAGACAACTAATCGAGCAACCCTATCTCCTGCTCTCTAAGTCACCCCGCACACGCACACCCAGCTCACAACACCAATGCCAAGACCCAGCGCCACGCCTTCATCGTCGTTATCGTGCTTTGTGCGACGTGCGCGCCGGACGAACACGGCGGTGCCCTCTAGGCCGGGCATTGACCATTTCTGCTGCGCCAGAACCGTCGTTGTACCCACCACAGCCGCACCACAATGGCCGCCCCTTGAGCGCCTGCTCTGCGCTCCCATCGTCGATCCCGCTCTCCCCATACATAATGTCATTGTTTTCGTCCCCGCGCCCCGGCAATGACGCGCTGGTGCTGTCCACTGTCCGATGCGGGGGGCCACCATCCCGTGTAGCCCGAGCCTGACTCCGTGTTCATGCTCTCCGGCTCCTCCACGCCCACAGCCATCGCTATGATGCAATACTCCGCGCCTCTGCCCCCGCCCCACGTGGCATGGATCGTGCTCTCGGTTACGGGGCTATTGGCTGCTATGTGGTTGGTGTAGCGGATAGGACTGACCGAGGGACAACGCCAACGTTTCTTCAGGTCTCATGCGTCAGGGAAAGTTGGCCACTACTTTGGTCGGTCGGTTGTGCTGGGTTTGCCTGCACTAATATATTTTAAGCAGTTTTCAGTAATCTCTTGTAAATTTCATCATTGCGTTCATAAATTGTTTGCCAGTTGCTACATTCTATAGCCTTTTTTACTTTGTGATTTTTTTATGTGGAGGTTATTTCGGCCATTCTTGTAATAGGTTGGATGGGTTATTAGTTGGTGATTATATGGCATTATCATTCTGTTGGTATGTTTTTCAAATTCTTTGGTAGCTATTTTTTGGAGAAAGAGTTATATATTAATATCAAGAAAATATTAGTCACATGTGACTTCTGCAACGACACAATATTAAGACCTACTTGGGACATTGAGGTTTCACACAACCAAAAAGATAAGAAAGAAGAAGGAATGAATGAAAAAAGAGACGTGATGCAACAGGAACCAGTAAGAAGCAAATAAGTACCAACATCAACCACTATCCTTTGACAATACATGGGATACAACTAAGGTTCTTCGTAAGCAATGCCTTCAAAAAGAGAGACACAAGCACCGAATCGCGAGATCCAACCGCTAAATGTTGTATCTTGGATTTTTCACCTGGGAGGGTATGTCCAAAGAATCTCCAAAGGAATGCCACGATGAAACGATGTGAAAACACCACGTCTGCCAGGTGCGGCCATCGAAAACTAGACCTAGTCTCTTCCACCTTCAACTCGAGACCTGGTACTCAAAAGGCACCATGTGTTTCCGCCACCATGTGCCAAGAAGACAATGTTGCCTAGAGAGGCGCTTCCACACAACCTGATCATGGGAAATTAAAATCAAAACCGTTCCATGGCAAAACAGGCCCAGAGAGATACCAGTGTGTGGACCCTGCCGTGGGGATTCCTACACAATCAAGGTCCTGCCTGTGAATTATGAACTACCACAAAACAAGGATAGTAGATCATTATCGGAAGCTTCAAAATACTGTGTTGCAAGTGCTTCCAAGCCAGTATGGTATAATCCGATTGTGACGAAGGCGCCTAAACATAGAAAGACGAAGTCGCACCAGCACGGTCGGTGCTCTAGCACTGCACACCTTCAAGATAGCGTTGTTGCTGTCACATCACCTTCGCTGTAGCTTTAATTATGGCCATTAGGAGTACCTGTCACTAGGCTGCTCATATCTGTGGCCTTACCCTTAACTTCCAGGACATGATCAAAGTGCAGCCATGTGATCCCATAGTTTAAGAAATGATTGTAGCGAAAGCTCTCGTGCCATCTGAAAAATGATGTATCAATCTACCCAGACCATTGACTGTTGTTTGTTGAACATAAATTTCCCCCTAATCAGCATCATGATGGCGAGTATATTTTTTTTCTGAGTTGCGCTAGTTTGCCTACACATTGTCTCTAAGGTGCATCAAGACATTAATTGGTTTGCGTCCTGCAATGTTCATGGCGCCAATTCGTACGTTGATTGCGGACGGGATGGAAACTCTGCTAGAGCGGCTTTTTCAATCAAAATCGCCATAATGTCGGTTACTATGGTGATCGGTCCGAGATGGCAATTCTGCTAGAGTTGCTCATAGTCGGCAACCATGGCCACTTTCATTTACCGTATATGTACGCAACTCATTTTATAGGTGCATATGAATGCAACTAAGTAAGTTAACTACCGTATATATGGTTTGAGATAAAGAGGTTTCAGGTTAAAAACCCAGAAACATATTATAGTGTAAAAAAAACAACTCACGTTAGTATATCATCCATCCTTCTAAACTTTTGGTTCATCAATTGACTATGCCACACTTGGTATTCGATCGAGCAGCCCTTGAGCTCTGCAGACTCAATTTGCTTCAAGTTTATTTTATTTTACTCATCTAAGTACTTGACCCTTCTTAATTAAATCCATATATCATACCGTATGAAAGTCAACAAACCAAGTATACACTAAAACATTTTGTAGTTTCAAACGTAAACACATATCATGTGCCATTCAAAATATAGCTCTTCTACTTACACAGGATGAAAGAACAAGAGGTTGTTGAACTAAAACTTATGGATTGTCAGCTTCAACTTCTCTCTTTCAGAATAAGATGTTAATATTTGGTTGATGGATAGTTAATGCAACCACCAAGGCACCAACCTTCCCTTGTTTTAATAATATTGCATCCAATCTTTGTCCCATATATTTGCTCCACATGCTAATGGTGTTTTTTTGCCGGCTCTAATGGCATATATGCTTGCAATACCTCCTACTTGTCATTGCTCTCATCAGAATAATTGTACCCGTAGATGAGGCTCTAGATAAATATGAAGATCTCAATACGAAAAGTTGGATATGTGCAATGCTACTTGGACTAGGAGGCAGGAACAATCAAGGTGCTACATGGTACATTACTGGAGAGGGTTAGGGTTTAGGAGTTAAAGAATACATGTGAGAGATGTTGGATATGGGAATGCTCTCCTTTGTTTTTACTAAGACCTTCATGTTGGAACAGGCTGCCCTTGTCACTTAGAGCCTCTGATGCAATAGTGAACTTTCTGGTATCAGTGTTCGATGGATACTACTTTGAGCTTCAAAATTACTAACCACCATAACGAGCGTCCCTAGGATGCTCCTGGTCATCGCTTTTAGCCAAATATCCACTAGACCACACTGTAGACCGGGCCAAATAGCTATTGGGGTGCAAAAACCACCTCGCTTGCTCTATATAAAAGAATACAAGATACTACACCAGCTCAATACAAGAAAAAATAGCACCCTTGCTTTTTACGAAAATGACTCGGGACTATTATACAAGTTTATTAGAAGTAGAAAGCACCCCAAACGTAATAAAAATGATCTCGAGGTCCAAGGACAACCGAACGATCAATGTCGTCACCAGGATGAGTCACTGTCACTACTCCGGTACCGAAGCTGGTCTCACCTTGTCGATGAAAGCCGGGAAGCCTTCGTGCACGTTCCCCCTAGGGACCAACTCCCTGGACCTAGAATCATCGCCATTCACACCTTGAATTGATAGGAAGAAACTGACAGAAAATCTCATTGTTGCATATGCATGACGAGCAATATTAAATCGCCACCGCGTGTAGCTGCCAGGAATCTACGTTGGACCTCAATATAATCTCTCTCGATGGATGAACTTGAGGACAAACAAAGCCAGAATCTGACTCGAAGAAGAAGCGACCCATCTATCCGAGCACCACCCCTGCTAGGACTAAAACCCCAACCTATCTACTAGCTAGAGCCGATGCACCAGGATTCCCCATCCCGCCACCGGCCGCCAGAGTGGCAGACAGAGGAGGCGAGTCCACGGGCTCACCGGCGAAGATCGAGGGAAGCAAAGCTTTGTTGTACTACCCTTGTCAGAGGGGAAAGAAAGATGTTAGATGCCCTCGCTTTGTATATGAAAGCGGCATGCTACCCACCCCCCCCCCCCCCCCCCCGGGAAAAACTAATTTTTTGAGGAATTAAAAATATTGCTATAAAATTATATTTGTGAATTTTTAAAAGTGTTCATGAATTTTAAAATTAATAATGAACTTTAAAAATGTTTCCAAATTTTAAATAAGTTTCAGAATTTTCTAAATGTTCAAATTTGAATAAATGTTTATTTTTTAGAAATTTAACAAATTTCAAAAATTTATTTGTGCATTTTACATAATTCTTATGATTTTTTAAATTCTATCAAATTTACAAATATATTAGCAAATTTCAAAGACATACGTGAGTTTAAGAAAGTTGCAATTTACAAATGTTAATAATTTTGTAAAATATGTGTCGTTTAAAGATGTTCACAAATTGATTTTTTTTACAATTATGGAAAATGTTCATGAATTAAATTGCAAAACAATTGAAGAGAAGGTGTAAAAAGAAAAATGAAGTATACACCAGAAGAAAACCATATTTAGTCCGATAGAAAAGAAAACCCGCATGGGTCCCAGTGTAATTTGACTAGTTTGTACTCTATCCTCCGCTGTGGGTGAAGCTTATGGTTTTCGGCCTCTCTCATCTGGTGTTGAGCGGACCTATACTATCGGTAGAGAGTTAGTTGACACAGTTGACGACTTTACCCAATCCCATTTACCTATAGCCCATCTGGAAAAATGACCACGGTGAAAAAACAAACAGAATCCATCCATGCACAAGTGCAATCTATAGCCCACCAAGCGGAGAGAGCTGGTGGTTGTTGAACTTTTTTTTTTTGAACCGGGCTATCCCCCTTTCAATTACTTAGAACGGAAATACAAGGTTCAAAACATAGTCCAAGAACAGGGAGAAGGGGAGAGCGAGTTCAACGCACTGCTAGGAAACCCACCGCACTCGCCCGCCATCGAAATGAGTACTATGGGGCAAAAACCTGAGCAGCACCAGAATAACACTAGTCCTATTACAAAAACAGGATGGAGAGCCATCAAAGAAACAGGGCTAAACAGTACTCAGTTTTTAAGATGCAACCACTACGAAGCCACCCAGCGAACAAGTGCCAAAAGAGACCGACGACAGAGCACCCGCTCCAGCTTTCTTCATATTCCACCCTTGGCTGCGTCGCAAACCCTCATCAGCAGCAGGGTCCCGTTGCGAATCATCTCAGCACCTGCTCGAAGTTGCGTGACGTCGTCCCCCGCCTGTAGACCTGCCCAATACAAGAGAAAAGAAACTGCTGTGAAGACAATCTCAAAAGGAGATTTGATCATTTTTTCTCAAAGATAGCTTTGTTACGAGCCAGCCAGATGGACCAAGTGAGTGCCCCAAGAGCCACGGTATAAAACGAGTCAAAACCCGGTAGAAAGGAGTGGCACCAAACAAAGAACTGCCAGTAGTTACAGGGGAATAAATCTGTCCCGTGACCCCAATCGATCGCCATACAACCCTAGGCACAGAACAATCAAAAAACAAGTGTTGGGATGTTTCAATTTGGTGGCAGAAGGAACACACATGGTTCACTGGCCATTTTCTTTGGCGCATAACATGCCTAGTAAGCACCGCATCTTGGGATAGTTGCCAGAGAAAGATCTGTATCTTGAGTGGAAGTTTAGCTTTCCAAATCCATTTGTAATTGCACCCACCAAGAGGTTTTTCTAGCCATTTTGTACATTGATTTGGTAGTAAACTTACCTGATTTGTTTAGACTCCAATAAACAGAGTCTCTGTCGCCTGGCAGATTCATCTTGTGAACACAGTTTCTCAATTTCAACCATTGATCCGTTAACTCATTGTCAAGTCTCCTGCGAAAGAAGTCAGTACAGACCACAGACTCCAGCTTGTCCACGGTGCAGTCCTGTTCTGCACAGATATTGAAGAGACGGGGAAATTGTTCCATGAACGGGGGCAGCCCGTTGATGGAGTCTTTCCACAACCGAGTCAGGTTACCAGACCCCATATGGATTTTTCTTCCAATCATATATAAATCCTTGATTTTTAACAGGCTTTTCCAACATGGTGAATCATTGAAACGAGGTCCGACAATTTCAACTGTCTGATTACGTAGGTATCTAGCTTTCACAATATCTTGCCAGATCCCAGTTTGGGTGTCAAGTTTCCACCACCATTTGACCATCAGCCTGATGTTTTGCTTGCGTAAATCCTTAACGCCCAGACCACCTTTCTCTTTAGACCTACAGATTCTGCTCCATCTGACCAGATGGTAACGACGTTTTTTTATTACAACCCTGCTAGAAAAACCTCCTCCTATGTTTATCAAGCTTTTCCACGAAATTTTTATTCATCAGCCACATGGACATGTGATACAGGGAGAGTTGGGTGACCACCGTGTCCAACAGGGTGTGTCTCCCTCCCATGGACGCCGCATTACCAACCCAGGCATCAAATCTGACTAAGTATTTATCAACAATAAACTCCCAGTCAGAATTTTTTAGGGTAGTAAAACTGACAGGCATCCCTAAGTACTTAAGAGGGAAATGACCAATATCACAGTTAAATAGATCTGCATAAGCTTTATTATTAATATGATCATCTCCCCCAACAGTGAGAATCTCACTTTTATGGAAATTAACTTTGAGCCCAGACATCATTTCGAAAGTGTACAGGAGAAGTTTTAAGTTCACATCTTTTTCCAAATCATGTTCTAAGCATTGTTGAGAAAATCGTTAACTGGTAACTGCTCGGTTGGCTGGCGAGTAGGGGATTAATAAGCTAATCGGCAAGTTAATCGGCCATTTAATCAATTAATCGGACGATTTATCAGTTTATCGGCTACTCGATGACCCTATGAGTAGGGATTAATCGGTAAGTTAACTGGTTAATCGGATGAATTCTTGAACAGGGGTTCTAAGCAAATGATCGTGTCATCCGCGTATTGCAAGACCGCGACTCCATTATGAACCAAATCAGGAGCCAAACCTATAATAAGATTGTTTTTCTGGGCATTTTTGATCATTTTGGTCAAGCACTCGACGGCAAGGTTAAAAAGGAAAGTAGAGTGGGAGTCCCCTTGCCGTACCCCATACCCCTTTAGCACTCTGGAAGTACGGTCCCACGCAATTGTTAAGCTTGATGCTCACCGTGCCATTGCGGAGAATCTGCTCGACCCAACCGCACCATTTTTGATCAAAACCTCAAAGTTTGTGGCATTCCAATAGGAAATCCCAATTAACTTTATCATATGCTTTCTCGAAGTCAAGTTTGAGGACTACCCCAACCCTTTTTTAACATGAGTATAGTTGAGGAGTTCATGTAGTGCTAGCAACCCATCCATAATGCTTCTGCCTTTCACAAAGGCATTCTGGGCAGGACTGATAAGGATGTCAGCGTACTTAGCAACCCTCCTATCCATGACTTTCGTGATTAGTTTGTATAGGCAACGGAGCAGACAAATGGGACGAAATTGCTGAATACGATCAGCCCCAGAGATTTTGGGTAATAGTGTAATAATCCCATAATTAAGACGCTGCACATCTAGGGTGCCTTTATGGAAACTATCAAAAATGTGCATAATATCGTTTTTAACTATATCCTAGCAGCACTGATAAAATTCAGCAGGAATATTATCAGGCCCCGGGCCCTGTTGACTTCCATGTCGAACAGAGCAGCTTTGGCCTCCTCTTCGGAGAATTCCCTAGTACGATCAGCATTATTCTCAGCTGTCAATTTCTCATCATCTGCCCAAGTATCAGGGTCCAGGTGAAATATATTGCCAGGGGCCGGGCCAAACAATTCTTCATAGAACTTAGTGGCATGAGCAAGAAGGTTGTCAGTGCCTTCAATCTGCACCTCCCCACATTTGAGGGCATGGATAGTATTTTTTTTGTTCACGGCCATTGGCTATTTTGTGGAAGCAGTCCGTATTGCGGCCTCCCCTCAAGAGCCAGCGTTCATAGGATTGTTGTAGCCAGTATATCTCCTCCACAGCTATCAGCTCGTACAACTCCACACACTCATCAACCTTTCTGCCATAAAGCTCGGGAGGCAAAGGGCCGTCTTCTTTTGCCTCTTCCAACAATTCGAGCTCGATCCTCAGATCTTCTTTGCATTTTTTGGCATGTCCAAATTTGTCCGAACGCTGCATTTTCTTGTTCGTATCACCATTATGCCTAAGAATGTTAAAATCTCCACCCACTATATAGGTAAATCTGTGCTATTGCAAAAGGAAGATAATTCTCTCAAGAAATCCTCCCTGTGCTCCTCATGAGCAGAGCCATAAACCACTAGGAGGCTCCATGCTTTTTTTGTTTTAATCTCTCTGATGTTCATATGTAAAACATACCTGCCTTTGATGCAACCCAACACCTCCAGGGTGTTGGTGCGGATACCACACAAAATCCCACCAGATCTACCTACAGCAGGAATCCATTCCTAGTGAAAATTACCAAAGGGGTCGAATCTCCTGATATTTTTGGGAGAGAAGTCTTTCTTCAAAGTCTCATGTAAACCTAGGAAGTCAATGGAATGATCACTAATAAGATCAGAGAGGCAGGTGGCCATCCCCTTCTTGCCCACCCCTGTGGAGTTCCAAATAAGGCCTCTCATTTGGAATGGTTGGTTTGTTTTGTGGCTCTGGTGGCCCTACCAGGAGGCAGGGTAGAGCCACCTGTCTCAGTAGCAGCATCGTCCCTCTTTTTCTAACTCCTAGTCACAGGCCTAGGTAGTCTGACATCCACTTTCTTTCTATATTTTCTAGCAGATTTAGTTTTCACTAGTTTCTCATTAACAATCTCATCTTCATCAAGCCATGTTAGATTTAGAGGGGTGTCCTTACCCAGCCCATTGGTGATAAACATATCATCCCCCTGATCATCATGGGGTTTGGTGTTTTTATCTATCAAATTAGTTCTAATAGATTCCATTTCCCTCAAAATATCAACACAAGAGAAATCATTATCAGGAATCAACACCCCCATTTTAGTAGCACGACTAACAATTTCATAATCAGCCAGGGCAGCAAAAGCATTGTGATTAACAAGATTAGTGTTAACTTTCAGATTTTTGACATTGACCAGATATGCGGCCCTCGCCTCCATATACATGTGCTGAAGATGAGTATTGCGCTGGAAGCTCAGGGGCAAGTGGTGGTGTAGGAATAATCTCCTCGCAATCAGGATGAGGAAGTTGTACCATGTAATCCTTGGATATCTTCATGTTTTCTTCCACCTCTCCCATCACCTTAGAGATGTGATCAGAGTTAGAAGCAGGACTAGCAACAGAATCATAGGAGGGTGAAGTGACAGTAGCAATCACCTTCAGAGTTTGATCGTAGTCAAATTCATGATCAATAGGATCAAGACCATATTCATCTTGAGAGGGGGCCACCATAGAAACATTTTGCTGAGAGCAAGCAGCAGCAAGTTCTAGTGCCATCTCCTCGATCAGTAGCGGACCGCTGGCCCCACTGGTTTCACTTTCAGAGGTGTTGTTCTCTTTATGAATTTTCTTCTTCTCACCAGGTGACGGCATGCAACAGGCATTGCCGCCACGATAAGAAGAGGTATTTTTGTTATCATTCCTTTCAGAGGACTTATTATTCTCATCAGGCGGTGTATCATCCCATTTTCTCTTAGGTGTCATCACTCTTTGACCAACATAGCGTGGGATCTGGACGGGCTCTTCTTCTTGCACCATATTCCTCACCAAAATCTCCTCAACCTCATATTGAAAACGATAGAAACGTCCTCCCAGACACCCTTCAGCAGACGTGGGAAGCTTATCAATGTCGCGACATCCCAATTTAGCACGAACATGAGAGGGACGGTGGAGAATAGACATATATATGTCCAGGGTCACCCCAACTAAGCCTCGAACAAAAGCAACATTTTTTCACAGCACTTGTTGGGGGGATCTTGCTAATCTTTACCCAACCCACTTCCAGCAAGCCCTCAGATTCCACATCCTCGGACCATGGGGTGATACGGACGACCACTCCTAGAGACTTGAGAGTAATGTATTCAATGAAGACAGCTCTATCCACCTCTCTCTGGTTGGGAAAACGCATCACATATTGTTTTGGTGCAATCAGATGGGCTGAGCAACGCCATCCCTGCCCAATGTATTTCTCAAACTCATCCACTAGCTTCTTGGTGGTAATCTCTCCCTCAACTATGGTAATAATGACCTTAACAATCCTATCATTGTTCTGACTACTAACAGAGTAATCATGGATATAGTGAAAATCCTTGCACTTTAGCTTGGAAGCACACATCGCAGCTATGCACTCCCAAGGAAGAAAGTCAGTACAGATGACAGAGAGATGCCCTTTCTTCTTGCATCTAACACAGAGAGCCTGGGGGAATTTAGCAGTAGGGTGGCCTAACAGATTGCAGATTTGAAAGGATTCAAAAGAAACAACCATAGGATCAGGATTAGGAGGGATCTCACGCATCTTAACAGGAGGCGCAGAGTTGTCAGAGTTGTGGAGAGCCTTATCACCCTCATCAGAGCCCCAACGCTCCTGTTGAGCAAAGGCGTCTTGGCTGGCCCCCGCAGCCTTCTCCCATCGATCGAATCCCGTCTCATCAGATCCGGACGGGGCGTTGGAGGAGGAAGCCCCGGCCGTCTTGCGAGTCCAGACATGGCTCTCCCGGCCACGTCCTCTCCCCCACCGCCACCTCCGCGTGCCCGCGACCACCTCCATCCCCACGACCGTGCCCCTCGCCGTGGTTGAAACGGCCCGCGCCGTGGCCATGGCGGCCAGCACCAAACCCTTCTTCCCTCATCTTATGCGATTCGAGGCTGGGATCTACTGCAGGCTTGGTGGGAGGAGAAGAAACAACTTGAGCAAACGACCTAGGATCCCCACGAATTTTTCCTTCCCACCATGAAAAGGATGGATGAACCCTAGTTTTCTCTCTCGCAGGCGACTCCCAGAAGTGGAGCAAACATTCCTCCATATCTAAAATGGGGGGGCAAGGGGCGGCGGCGCCCAGATATATACCAAGGGACGGGGTCGAAACCCTAGCCGCGGTCCGCCCATGGCGGTCGGATGCATCCCGCCCCACGTGTCGCAGATATGGGCCCAGGCCGCGGTTTTCTGTCGGGCGACGCCCCAGAATCCCTGGCTCAGCAGAGGAGTAGGAACCGGGCCGCCCTCCATGAACCGCCCCCAAATTTCGCGACTGTCCACTAGAGACGAAATCCTGTGGCGCACCACCACGCGATGACTCGCCAGCGTCCCGTTTCCCAGGCGGCAACCCCGAAGACGCACAAGAAGGGAGACGATCCCAAACCCTAGCGAAGTGGCAAGGGAAAGGGATGATGTACCCGATATCAATCACCTCGTTGACGCGTAGAGAGCGGGCGTCGACTGTGCCGCCCCGATCATTGAGCAACACAATGCTCAGCGCATCCTGGCGGAGGAGGAGCTCGCCGGTCTCGAACGTGACGGATCTCGCCGTTGTTGTTGCCGCCGGCCTCCTCCCTTGCTCGCCGGAGCTCGACCTCCCTGCCTCACTCAGCTCTCGTGGAAGAAGAAAACTAGAGGAAAGAAATGGACACAAAGACACAAGGAATTTCCCGGCGCACGAACGCCCATCGAGCACGTACTCGACTTTCCCTGAGCACAGACTCAACGCCCAGCTACATGGCCTACAACACAGCTCCCCCGATACAACCATCACGCGGCCTCTACGGGATTTATACCCGGGCTAGCCACACATGCTAGCACACGCACACACGCAAGCCCCGGCCGTCCATATAGCTAACAACCAGCTAACTACATGCACGCCACATTCAGCTGCTTGATCCGCAGGCTCCGGCCACGCACGACGCGGCCAGCCTACAACAAATCACCAACTAGCCTAGCTACCGTGGCCACTACGCCACACACACACACATCTACTTATCCATCTGATGCATGCACGCATGACCCGGCCAGTCAATCCACTAACCAACTACATGCACAAGATTAGTACTAACAGCCATCATGAGGTCCGAGGCGAACGTGACCTGCCAGCGTGCGTCCATCTCACAGTTAGCTCTCCGCACTTCAGTTCCGCTAGACCTAGTTCAGCCAAGCTAGGGACGAACCCCAAATAGCCAAGCACCAAAACGGGAAAAATGCTATGACTGAATGCGTGGTGGATGTGTAGCTAATGCAACCACCAAACCTTCTCTTGTTTAAGAACATTGCATCTGGCCTCAGCTCAATATATTCGGTCCACATGCTTGGAATATGCCTATCATACTTTCTGCTTGTTGTTAGCTGTCATAAGAAAAGTTCTACCCATAGAAGATTCTACATAAAGAGGGACAAACCAATTACATGAATTTGGATATGTGCAATGCTACTCGGACTTGGAGGCATCACGGAAAAATCGGGTGCTACATGAGTTAGAGCACTCCACAGGGTGAATGTTTGAGTGTTAATGGATACATGTGAGAGATGCTGGATATTTGGAACGCTCTCCTTCATTTGCATTGAGACCTTCGCACTGGAACTAATTGACAGTGGCAGTCAATGACAATGACAGCTGCACCATAGCAGCAGCTGCAAAGATTGTTGCCAGGGCCGGCCCATAGGCCGGGGCAACGGGGTGACCGCCCTGGGCCCCTCGGAGGTAGGGGCCCCGGCCCAGGTATTAGTATAAGTATATGTATTAGAAAAAAAAAACTGAAAGAATCGATCGCTTCGCTACGCTGTTGCATGTCTCCAGTCTCCTCGCCTCCTCAGCTCCTCCCCCAAATGCTCCACCCCTGAGAACAGCGCCGCCGCTCCCGCGCACTTCCAGATTCGAGGCTCCGCTCCCGTGCATCCGTTAATGGAGTTCAACGGTGCTATTCTCTTCCCCAATCATCTCTCTTTGCATCCTCAATGCTCCCCACCAAGTAGATGTTTGAGGCATCACCGGACCAGAGATGGTACGTTCCCCTCCTTCCCCTAATATGTACTCTTTTGATTCACTGTTAAATAGCCTGGCTCTCCGCCTGCGATTGATCCATTTGACATCTCCAATTCTTCTCTTCCTAGTTCCTACTCTTCTGTTGGCATGTTCTTCCAAGCTTCATTGGATCCAGGGATGAGAAGAGGGGATGGGGAATGAGTGTTGCAGCCCTGCAGATCTGGGAAGCTACATCGACAATTCAACATCAAGCCATACCATATGCCCATATTCAGGTGCTTTTGTTTCCTGTATTGACTGTTTTCCTGCAATTGTTTGGTGACATGTCTTGTAAAAAATGTTTATCAGTGAGAAAAAAGGAAGTGAAAAAATTGGCGAGATACTGGTTGGATCCCAGAAATGTTCAATTGACAATTTTTTTAGAACCGGTAGTTCTTCGAAGAACTTAAAGTGTTTAGAAGTATATTTGGCCTCTTACTTGGCTCAAAAGACTTGAAGTTATTGAATGATATTAAATTACGCAAATGTAGTGCTAAATTTGTATAACCGCTTTATGACAATTATGCTGAATTAGATGATCTCTTCTCGAAATTACAACTATGGCAAATGACTTCACCAGAATCTGATGTGCAATTGCGTGCTATGGAGATTTTTGAGTTTGTTAGAGACATTGACAAGGTTTTCATACTTAGAAGAGCGAATGATGGTCTCTTTGTGGCACTTAGAAGAGCGATCTTTTGTAGAACTATAATTTTTCCACACTATTATGATGTAGTTCTCTGGACCGTTACAAATAAATAATTTGTGGCATATGTTTTTTAGTTCAAAGATCATCATATGATATGTACTGGATTGCTTTCGAAATACAATATATTTTGAATTTTTATTTGTCCACAAGGGCCCCATTTTGTCGTCTTGTCCCAGGGCCCGAATATGTATGGACCGGCCCTGATTGTTGCACCAGTGCTCAAAGGACACTATTTTCAGCTCCCAAGAAGTGCCACATCCAGCCACTCACACCCTTGCCCAGAGGCGGACCTATCATATCGGTCTGGGGTTAGGTGTTCTCCCCTATGATTTTTGCACAATCCCATGTACATGTAGCTCCTTGAAAAAAAAATGTACCTATAACTCAGTAAAAAAATGACACCAGTGAAAAATCAAACGTGTAGTCGTCCATCGGTTGATGAAACGGGGCGAACTAATTGATGTAGGATTCCCGATCCGATCGAGGCGACGACGATTGGCGAATTTACGTGTGAACGAAGGCGTGGACAACAGCCGTTCTGAGCTACCGTGTGCTGCGCAAGGCCGTCGAGTCGAAGAAGACGCCGCTGTAGTCGATGCCAAAATCGAAGTAGAGGCGCGGGATCTATGGCAACGACGGGCGACGCAAACCAATCGTAGATTGGAAAAACGAAAAAGAAACGCCGATCAAGGCGCCCGGCGATAGAGAGAAAAACCCGTATTAAATGATGGGAAAAAAGACTTTCTAGGGCAGCCAATCAACACGACCGACGGATGAACCCTAGGTACGGGCGGCGCGGCCTCCAGCGGCGACCATGGAGACCGATCGCCTCGAGGGCAGCGCGGAGCGGAGCGGAAGCGGCGGGCGACGGCTAGGGTTTGGATCAGTTAGGTTAATACCATATTAGAAGGGGGAGAGATGATCGGTGGAATAGTTGTTGTATTGCTTGAGTCTCGTGGGCATATATATAAGACTACATGATCTACTTGAAGTACAAGATAAGCACGAATACTTCCTAGTTTATCTTATATTTTCAATACAATCACGTTACTCAACACCACCGGAGCTCCATCCCCGTTGCTATCCCCGCCATCCACGAGCACGCTCCTCGGCGCCCCGGAGGCTCGCCGATGAAGGCGCAACTCGGCTCGTTGCGTCACTAGCCACTGGTGTTGGAGTTGTTGCCTGCTGCTGCATCTTGGCACACCGGGCTGGATAGACGCAATTGCCAGTGATCTAATTAAACTACTTCCTCTATTTTCTTATACAAGGTCACTATAAAAAATATATTTTACATCTATACAAGGCCATTAGGAATCGAGGCAAAAATTAATGATGTTTTCTCGTAGTAGCAAATTGTTTAATGCTTGCATGCATGTTGTCATAATGATACTGTGCTACTTCCTTATCATTCCTTCCTTGCATGCATGTGGACGTATTAATGATACCAGATAACGAGAGAAAAAGTTGACTTGCAAAGCAGTCATTAAATTTGACCATGGTACCTGTAATATGAGTTTGTGATCTTGTATAAGGAAATGGAGGGAGTACAAAGTTTCTGATGATGATAAGTTTTTATCTGGTGGCTATGCTAGGATGACACTCACTAAGGCACTGACAATGAGCGTGCTCCTCTGTCGACACTGACAGAGGGCGATCAACAAGATGGCATGCCTGTGTGGAACATGATCCAGTGATTTCTATAAATGTCCATGAGATGTTGTTTCACCTAGCAAGACAAGATGATGTTTCTTCAGATTTTTCTTCTAAGTCAAGTAAGATAGGATAGCTGATGCAGATTGTGGAGCTTCTCTGTTGTAGTATAAATGAATTTATGTACATTTTGAATATAAGACTCCTGGTATTTGCGAAATTGTTCTCCTATTTGTGATATTTGCAATCAATTGAAGAAAACATCCCAGGCCACATCTGGAATCAGAAGTTCAGAACAAAATTCAGAAGAAATAGAGTTGCCGCTGTTCAGTTTTTACACTCAAGCACCAACAAATTACAGGGAACATGCTGATTGAGTCATCTACAGGTGCCGTGACATAGCGCTTAGTAGCACACCGGTGACGTGAATTCGGCCGCAGGCAAAGGGTTCATGCAGCATGCATAGTGCGCGGGCTGTGCGGCGAGTGGAGGCGCCCACGAACATTCCCGTAGCTGGCGTGGACAGTCAGCTGGGGCGTTGCCATGAGCTGGGCCGGCGACGACGTCGCCATTTCCAGCGGGGATGGAGCGCGCTGAGCTGGGGCGTGGTGTACCATGCGTCACACCGGCGGCGATGTGGAGAGCGGCCGTGGAGGATCACAACTGCGGCTGCAGTTTGGGCCGCTGGGAGATTAGAGACGCCGGTGCTTTAAGATTAGTATCGTCAGGTGTCACACACGGGAGGGGGTCTCACGTTCGGTTGTGTACGACCCGGTCGTATAGGATTTTTCTCCCAATCAGACCCCCCAAACATCTGCGGAGGCATGTTAGATCTTAAATGTCCTCTTCCACAATAAGATATCTCATTACCAAATCATCAAATCCATACAATTATATGCAACATAAAACCCAGTATAAATCATCGCCGGCGCTTGTTCGCCTCCACGTGCATGTCCATGTCGGTCGGTTGTGAGATATTCGGGAAGTCAAGGTCATGTTGTTGGTGAGGTAGAAAAGGACACTGGACACTGGACAAGGTTGCTTGCGGCACCAGGGGTGCCGTTCACTGTCATCAAGGTGAGGCTAGAGGATACTATGTGGCAGTTGGGGCATCCTTTGAGGTATACGGCACATTCGTCTTGAAGATTGTCCTCTTTTACTTTCTAGTTACTTACAATTAACACTTCATCCTTCTCTAATCTACATCAGAAAATATGAAGGCTATGCACCAAGCATTCACTTAGTTATTCACTCATTTGAATGACTTTGGTTCACACATTAAGACCTATCACATGTCACTCAAAGTATAGCTCTTCTCCTTTCCAGCAGACGTAGAGAGGGAAAGACTTGTAATTAAATCACATGGATGGTGTGATTCAACTTTTTTCTTTAAAATAAAAAATATATAGTCTTGATGTGTGGTCGATGGATAGCTAATAAAACCATGAGACTCCTCTTTTTTGAGACAAGGACATCTGGCCTTGGCTCAGTATATTCATCCATGTGCTTGTAGTATGTGTATCATACCACCTACTTGTTGCAGCTCTTGTGAGGATAGTTGCACCCATAGTCGCGACACTAGATAAAGAATGAAATCACAATCACGAGAAGTTGGATATGTGCAATGTTGCTTGGACTAAGAGGCATCCAGGAATAATCTGGTGCTACATGGTCCAAATGGTAAACACTACAAATTTGCAAGTGGTAAAGCTCAAAAATTGGGTAGTGATGCACAAGTGATATACGTTTGAAGTGGAATAGGGAAACTGAATTACCACATCTAGCGGAGGGGGTGTTCAGGAGACGAATATGTGATTTTGGCTCCTCTCGCCCTTGTGATGACGATGCGTCAGATGACGATGACCCAGCCTCATTGGTCTCACCGGGTAGCTCTCCGACGACCTCACATCGAGTATTGGACGCGGGTTACTCGAGGACTGATATCACCGGGTTGGTAGATGTGGCAACCTATCCTACTAGGGCAGTTCAAGTAATAGAAGGCTTTGTAGTTTCAAATGAGGTAGTCGGGGAGGAACTCATGCACTGTGTCTCCGATTGGCATTTATCAATAATAGCCTTGTTCCAACTGTGTCACGTTCTCTAGGGAAGCTTGGTGATGTTTCTGCTTTGCGCAAGTGGACACGAAATTCTATAACGGTGCAACGCTCGGATGATAGCATCTCCAGTGATCACATGCTCAATTTGGGCAGTGGCCATGTTGGCATTACCCCCAAGGATCCCGCGAAACGATTATCTACAAGGCTACTGCTTAGGTCCCTATGTGTGTCTCACAACACGGGCATCAGTTATGATAATTTCTGATACTTCTTTTGTATACATTTGCGTAGATGATACGGGAAGTGATGCCTAGAAGATCAAACTAAATAAAATGGAACAAACAGTAGGAAATTAATCCTTGGTATCCAACTTTGAATAGGATTTTGCGGCCAAGTGCTTAAGTGTGCTGATAAATCTGAGCATGCACCCTCCTCTGTCCTAGACTGAATAAGTGCAGGACAAGAGTGATGTGCTCAAGGAGCGGAAGTGAGATTTGGTTCCTTTGCTTCAAGTGCTGCCTGGTTCTCGGCTCCTCCCTGAGCTGCCCGTGAAAGTGCCCACTCTGTGCATCTATTCCTTATCTTCAAGTGCTGCCTGTACCGATGATCAACTGGCGAATATGCTAACCAAGACTTTGAATCGAGAGAAGTTCTCGAAGAAGCGAAGAAAGATCGGCATCGGAGCTGTAACGTGACGACGTCGTGTTTAGGGGGATGATTGTTGAAGTTAAACACGACCACGTCCGTGTCCTTGCCGTGCACGTATACGTGTGTGTCCGTGTAGGATTCCTAAATAAGCACCGAGTAGGATTCTAGCTGCTAGAGGTTAGCTAGTATATATACTCAAGATATCCCCTGTAAACTTGTATCGAGTTGTGAAGTAATACAATTCAAAACAGGCTCGATACGAGCCTGTGGCAACCAGCGATTTATGCGTGCGTACGTTTCGTTTATCGCCGGAATTGATCAATCAGCATAGATCGATCAGGGTGCTAGCTAGCTTCGGCTAGTAGCAACAAGTACACGTTCAACTAGAATCAATAGGTGTGGTGCTAGCTTGGACGTGCACACCTAGCCGGCTTGGGGCAGGAACCAAGACAGTTAGCGAGCTCCGTTCATCATCGTCGTTCGTCGTCAGTCGTATCACTGTCGTCGGAAAGTACTCGGCGTCAGTGTCTGGGCCCACAATTGGTATCTAGAGCAAGGTTGATCTTCTAGTAACAGAGGATCATGGCGGACGACGAGAAGAACAAGCAGCTGGCGGAGTACTCCGGTGCGGCTAAGTATTTGCTGCTCCGACGAGTTCGTCGTATCCACGGTTTGATCGCGAGAACTTCGGGGTCTGGAAGGCCCTCATGGAGTGTGGTCTCCGTGCCAACGAGCTATGGGACGCGGTCGATCCACGAGGCGACGCGTTCAAGAAGGAGGGAGCCGAGCACCGGAAGGATCGGCAGGCGGCGTCGGCGATTTACTCGGTGATGCCGATGGATGTCCTCCAGCACCTGATCGCCAAAGAAACGGCGAAGGAGGTGTGGGATACTTTGAAGCTCATGTTCGAGGGACACACCCGCGTCAAGCAAGCCAATCGCCAAACTCTCCTAAGGAACTACATGACTTTGGTCATGGGCGACGATGAGTCCGTGATCACGTTCGCTTCACGGGTGGCTACTTTCGTCAATCGGATCCGTGCGCTTGGAGAAAACCTCACGGAGGCCTCAGTTGTCCGGCGGTTCTTGCGCGCAGCCCCTCCCCGGTACCTGCAAATTGTCACGGCGATCGAGCAGTGCGTCGATCTCGCGACTCCCTCCATCGACGATCTTGTCGGACGGTACAAGGCTCACGATGAGCGGATGCGGTACAGTCTTGGGGACGGGAGAAACGACGAGATTGTGATGCTCACAAGGGCGCAGTGGGTCGCTTTGTCAAAAGAAAAGCAAGGCGGATCCACGAGCAGCAGCAAGAAGAAGGGGAAGCAGCGTTCGGTGAGAAAGAACTTCGCCGACTCGGACGACAACTCAGACGATGAGGCTGCACCACCATCGAGGAGAAAGTTCGACATCAGAAAAGTGAGATGTTATAACTGTGGCCTCCTCGGCCACTTCAAGGCTGACTGCGAGGAAGCACCGAAGCAGAAGGCGCTCATGGTCCAGCAAGGAGATAATGATGACATGATGTTGATGTGCGAACCTGTGGACAAGGAGGATCCAATTCTTCAAGTGTCGGCTAAAGAAATTGTCGCACTCCGTGAAGAAAAAGTTCGCTCTCAAGATCATGGTTCGGAAACTCGTGTCGATGCTACGGACACGGGGGGTGATTCTGAAACCTACATCGATGTTACGGGCATAAGTGCTAATTTTGCTGGAGTGGATGTAGCAATTGCTGCGTGCGCTCGGCCATGGAGTAGTAGTTTTTGTGCGATGCGTCCAAAGAAAACGAAGACGTACATGGCGTCAGAAGTCCATGAAGAAACAGAAACTGTTGTTGATGCTAGCGCAAAAGTGAAGACGAGTGCAGCAGCTACCAACGAACTGGAAGTTGCTGGTGTATCGAATGCAAGCGCAGCTAGCTCGATGGTGCAGATACATGGAGTTGGTGGCCACGACGCGGCACTCCATATCTCAGAAAATGGACAATCCACAAGGCTAGAAGGTAGCAGAAAGGTACCAAGCGATGGATACGAAGGCTGCTGCAGCCCACGTACGGGTAGTAGTACGCCCCCAGCAGGAGGGCAAGGAGCAGGTCGAGGTGGGCTTGTCCCATCCCATGATGAAACTCTACAAGTAGCCTATACTGCTGGAGGGTGCAGCTCAGTATTGCCATCGGGAAGCAGTCCATACACTGTACAAGGAAAAAGAAGCCTAGCTTTAGGAGCTCACGTTGGAATTTTTGCTTCGCCAAAAGTAAAGTGCGTAGCAGAAAATAGCACGTCGTCTCCGACAGTAATGGAGGAAAGGACACAGCCACCCACGTCCGTACTTCCGCAACCGGTGTTACAACAATATTCGAAGCACGCTCTTCGAACGATTGATCCGGCAAAGATGAGAAGGAGTGGATGGCAGTGTCTAAGTGCCGAGGAACCGGCAGATTTTAATGACGCAAATACGATGGAGTGTTGGCGTCAGGCCATGGAAGAGGAGTTGAGATCGATCCACGACAATAATGCATGGGAGCTTGTGGATCTTCCCAACAATGAAAATGTCATGGATCTCAAGTGGGAATTTAAAATCAAGAAAGATGGCGAAGGGTCCGTGAAGCACAATGCAAGGCTAGTGGCCAAAGGATCCGTGCAAGAGGAAGGTGTGAACTTCGAAGAAGTGTTCGTTCCTGTTGCAAGGATGGAATTGATGAGATTACTGCTAGCTCTTGCGACTCAAGAATCATGGAATATACATCATATGGATGTACAATCTGCGTTTTTGAACGGAGAGTTAGAAGGAGACGTTTATGTGAGCCAACCACCGGGATTCATCAAAGAGGGAGAAGAACACAAGGTACTGAAGCTACACAAAGTCTTGTACGGGCTACGCCAAGGCTCTCGGGTATGGAGCATCAAACTTGATCGAATGATGATTTCTCTTGGATTTGAAAAAGCCCCACTAGAGCATGCGATGTACAAGAGAGGTGAAGGAAGGGATCATCTACTAGTTGGCATCTACGTCGACGACCTATTGATTACTGGAGCGGATAAAGAGGTGATTACAGAATTCAAGCTACAAATGAAAGAGCTTTTCAAGATGGATGATCTAGGTTTTTTGAGCTATTACCCAGGGATAAGGGTACATCGAAAGACGGAGGGGATCACACTATGCGAGGAGGCATACACAAGGAAGGTACTTGAAAACCGTGGCATGAAAGATTGCAATCCAGTTGACGCTTCAATGAAACCTCGTCTTGAACTGAGTAAGAAGAGTAAAGCACCGGCAGTTGATGCAATAGAGTATATTGCAGCTGCCACTGCCATGTGTCAAGGTGTGTGACTAGGGAGGCTGCACGGTGATCTCATGGATCGAGATCCGAAACAAGTGATGCTTAATGTTGACGGCGAGTATATAACTTTTCTACGTGAGGATCCAGTGCAGCATGAAAGGAGCAAGCACATTGATACGGTGTATCACTACATAAAGGACTGCATGGAAGAAGGTAAGATGAAGGTCAACTATGTTTGTACCGATGATCAACTGGCGAATATGCTAACCAAGACTTTGAATCGAGAGAAGTTCTCGAAGAAGCGAAGAAAGATCGGCATCGGAGCTGTAACGTGACGACGTCGTGTTTAGGGGGGTGATTGTTGAAGTTAAACACGACCACGTCCGTGTCCTTGCCGTGCACGTATACGTGTGTGTCCGTGTAGGATTCCTAAATAAGCACCGAGTAGAATTCTAGCTGCTAGAGGTTAGCTAGTATATATACTCAAGATATCCCCTGTAAACTTGTATCGAGTTGTGAAGTAATACAATTCAAAACAGGCTCGATACGAGCCTGTGGCAACCAGCCATTTATGCGTGCGTACGTTTCGTTTATCGCCGGAATTGATCAATCAGTATAGATCGATCAGGGTGCTAGCTAGCTTTGCACAGATAGAAAAAGAGCCTATAGTCTCGGTTCGTAAGGGTCTTTAGTCCCGGTTCAGGAACCGGGACTAAAGTGTCGGTACTAATACCTCCCCTCTTTAGTTCCGGTTCAATCCAGAACCGGGACTAAATGCCCTCCACGTGGGCAGTGCGCAGAGCCTAGTCAGGAGACCCTTTGGTCCCGGTTGGTGGCACCAACCGGGACCAATAGGCATCCACGCGTCAGCACTTCTGTGGCTGGAGTTTTTGTTTTTTTTTGAAAGGGGGGGGGGGGGGTGGGGGGTTTTGGGGGGTTAATTTAGGTGTTTCATATATTGTGTTAGCTAGTTATAATTAATAGAGAGAAGTGTCCTCTGTTATGTCCGTGCTTGGTCGACGCTACGTACTATACATACGTATATAGAGAGGACTAGACACGCTAGCTAGCTAGTAAGCAAACGAAGGAAACAGAAGATCGTCATGAACATATATGCATATATACAGAGAGAAGTGATATCGACCACCTCTCCTTCTCCGAGAGATTGGTCGAACAACAAGTTCTCGTATATCTATCTGACACTACCGGCTACATATATACAATAATTATCTCTTACAAATATAATCATACGGACTCAGGGTCCACATAGAATTCTCCGTCTTCAGGGATCACGTGGTCAAGAAAGAATGCCGCCAATTCCTCTTGAATTGCTCGCATGCGAGCTGGTGCTAGGAGTTCATCCCGCTTCCGAAACATCTAATTTGAAGAAGGGGGTCAATACTATATATATATATATATATATATATATATATATATATATAAATGAATGAAACTCAACACAAATGATGGTAATAAAATAAAATTGTGAATGTTGTTATTTACGTACTTCATATTGTTCGTTAGAGTACCCGCCCCGCTCATAGGTCGTGTGGCGGATGGACTCGCAGATGTAGTATCCACAGAAATCATTCCCTTATTCCTGCCACAACCACTTTACAAGAAATAGAGGTCAATCAAACTGATAAGCAAGAATGCTAAATGGTATTGATGAAACTAGCGCTTGAATCACTAGGAGATGCGCGGAACATGCTACTATAGTACTTACTTTCGGGTGTCTAAATTCCAGCTCCTTCGGCAGTCCCGGAACTGTTTTGGTGAATTTTCTCCAAACCCTGCCGGACAAAGAAAACAATTACTTGATATCAGGAAATGAACAAAGTTGCTGATATGGTGGATAATGTTCGATTTAACTTACTTCTTGAGGATTTCAGTCATGTCCGCATACTCCTTGGGATCTTTTCGTTTAGAGTCCAAGACGGTTACTACTCCCTGCTCAAGCTTAATCTCTAGGAGAATATAGTGGAAACTACACACACATGCATAACTCATGAATTACATTACTATAACCTTGACTAATATATAAGAGAAACCGAATACGCACAAGACAGTAACACTCACCTGAAGTTGTAAGGAAAGAGTATTATATCTTTGTTTTGATTTATTACGAACGATCGTAGCAAGCTGGCCTCGGTAGCTGCGGCATGAAGTTTAACCTGAGTTGCATCTATGAGATATGTGTTAATGAACCAAATATCACCGACTTGTCTTTTCTTCAATTCGGCGATCTTCAATCTGCATAATATAGTGAGGATGATTATAAATACATGCAATGAAAGAGCTAAGCTATATAGAGAAACTTAATGACAGAAGTAGTACTACTTACAGACAGTAGCAGGCGACCGTTGTTTTATCGAGGGCCAATTGATTGAAAAACTGATAGAACTCCTCAAATGGAACAGGCAACAGATCAATTCCAACGAGGTCATGCTCCTTTTTAACTTTCACATACAAAGTACTCCTCCCCCAGAGTCTCTGCAGATTTTAAGGTACCAATCATGCAATCTTCGCATCATCGTTGATAGAGATCTTTCATCTTTGACGAGAGGCTTCCCGTACTCGTATCTTTGTATCTGCACCTCCATGGGTTCATAATGTACTTCGTCGGGCAGGTAATCTGCAAGATTGCTATAACCGGGCACCATCCTCGGATCATTATCGACGTTGTGGCTAGGCACCTTGAGCGGGGGGCATGATTGCTTCGCTTGTTCGCCGAGCTGGGCAATTTGTTTCCCAGCTCGTCGTTCTTTCAGCCTTTGATCACTGACGGTACTTCTCGACCGCTCCGCTTCGGCAAATTCCTTTCCAATAATGTGGTCATAGTTTCCTTTCGGCGGATCAAACTTCGGTGGTTTTGTCAGGGCAGCCAGAGTGCGCTTCACTTTCACCCGATCTACCTTCTCCTCCGGAGGTGGATGTTTCTTTGCTTTCACCCCTTCAAAGAAGCTCCTCACTTCTTCTCGCGCGATCTCGGCGTTCTCCTCCAGGGTCCTCTCATATGGTAACTTCTCTGGAGTCTTCAGAGAAGGACCGAATCTGTATGTCCTCCCGCCTCTGGTTGTACTGCTAGACGCCGACCGAGCAGACGTAGCGGTTGTCTTTTTTACTTGCTTAAGAGGCGGAGGAGAAGGACTACGACGCGCCGGAGCAGCTGGAGCGGCGGCAGGTCTCTTCCGCCCTTGCTGACCAGGCGGAGAAGGAGGAGGCTGGCTGCTCGGGCGCGTCGGCGTAGGCGGAGAAGGAGGCGGAGTGCCGCCGCGCGCCGGAGAAGGAGCCGGCCGAGGGCCCTGATCGTCACTCGCCGAAGGAGGAGGCGGTGGAGGCGCAGTGCCCTGACTCGCCGGAGAAGGAGGAGGAGGAGGTGGCGTCCAGTTCGGAAGGTTGATGAGCTCCTTCCGCCATAGGCATGGAGTCTTCAGAGCAGACCCCAGCCGAGTCTCCCCTTCACCGGTAGGGTGGTCAAGCTGGAGGTACTCAAATCCCTCCGTTATCTCATCCACCATCACCCTAGCATATCCTTCTGGAATCGGCCGGCAGTGAAAAGTTGCGTCGGGTTCAGTAGGAAAAACAGAGCCAACAGCCGCCTTGACCTTCAAATTCATCCATTGCGTCATAAGGTGGCAATTTTGAGACTCCGTTATAGCATCCACGGGATAACTGGCAGGAGCCGTCAAGGCATGCTCCGGCTGAAGCAGCTCGGTGGAAGCCACGCTGCTTCTACGCTGAGATGGCGGGGTAGCTTCGGGGGAGGCTTCGGCAGTACGTTTGCTGCGATTTGCTTCTCGTTCCTCTATCGTGTCTACCCTTGCTTGCAGCGCCTGCATTTGGGTCTGCTGCACTTTTTTCCTCCTCTCATGGGATTTGTAACCGCCTGCGTCCGGAAACCCAACCTTCCACGGAATGGAGCCTGGCGTGCCTCGTGTCCGTCCAGGGTGCTCAGGATTCCCGAGGGCCATTGTGAGCTCGTCGTTCTCTCTGTCTGGAAAGAACGTCCCTTCCTGCGCTGCTTCGATATACTGCTTAAGCTTACTGATTGGTATGTCCATTTGATCGTTCGTCCAAATGCACTTCCCTGTTACAGGGTTCAGTGTTCCGCCAGCCCCGAAGAACCAAGTCCGGCAACGGTCTGGCCAGTTAATTATCTCTGGTTCGATCCCTTTATGAACCAGATCATGCTCAGTCTTGGACCACTTAGGCCGGGCTACGAGGTAGCCACCTGACCCCATGCGATGGTGAAGCTTCTTCTTCGCAGCATTTTGCTTGTTTGTCGCCGACATCTTCTTACTCTTTTCCGATGTCTTGTGGGCCACAAATGCGGGCCTGTGATCTCTGATATTCTCATATCTGCCCTTGAATTCTGGTGTCTCATTATTTTCGACAAACTTATTCAGCTCTTTCTTCCACCTCCTGAATAGTTCTGCCATCCTCTTCAGAGCAAAAGACTTGATTAATTTCTCTTTAACTGGGTTCTCTGGATTATCCTCAGGCGGTAGGGTGAAATTTGACTTCAGCTCAGCCCAAAGATCATTTTTCTGCATATCATTGACATAAGAGACCTCAGGATCTTCTGTAGCTGGCTTAAACCATTGCTGGATGCTTATCGGGATCTTGTCCCTAACCAGAACCCCGCACTGAGCAACAAATGCGCTCTTTGTCCGGAGGGGTTCAATAGGTTGGCCGTCGGGCGTGATTGCTATGATCTCAAACTTTTCATCCGAGCTCAACTTTTTCTTCGGGCCTCGTCTCTTTACCGAAGTTGTGCTCGATCCGGAGGGCTAGAAAAAAGAATAAAGACTTAATTAATATGTGTACATACCAAAACAATGAATGCATCAATCAGCTAGTCAGCATAGGCTTAACTAATATATATACCTGGCCGGACTCGGTTCGGTCACCGGAGCCGTCATCACGGTCTCCTTCTTGCACCGGCATTGGGTCACCGGAGCCGTCCTCATGTTCTTCTTCTTGCACCGGCATTAGGTCACCGTAGCCAGCTTGTTCACCCTCTCCTTCCAGACCATCGGTTTCGTTGAGAAACAATGAGATGGCATCACTTCCTTCTGCGATTATGTCCCTCAACAACGCTTCTTTTGTTACTTCGTCTAGGGCGGTGTCCATAGTTTCTACAAATATTTACAACATGGCAATTATTATTCAAACATGACAGATGGATATATTAGTGCCAAACATAGAACTAGCTACCTAATCATAGTAAGCTATCGGGAGGGGGTATATATCGACAACGACGACACTACATCTATGTCCCTCGACGACCCTCGTTCCCGATAAAAAAAAGAGGAAGAAGAAGAAAAATAAGAGGAGAATAAAGAATAGAGGAGAAGATCTCCTCTATTCTTTCTTCTCCTCTTTTTTTTCTTCTTCCTCTTCTTTTTTTATCCTCTTCTTCCTCTCATGTTCGATAGCATCGCCGAGGGGTCGGGAGGTTGCCTAGTGTCAAGGGATTCAACAAAACCATGTCTTCATCATTAGGCGAAAGTAACATGTGCATGATGGTACGAAGCTCTTCAAAGTTGTTCTGGAACGGAGTCCCAGATAGGATAATTCGCTTTTTGGTACAAAGTTCAGCAAGAGCCTTCCGAATATCGCTATTTGGAAGGCCTTTGCTGAATTCGTACCAAAAGGCGGATTATTCTATCCGGGACTCCATTCCAAAACAACTTTGCAGAACTTCGTACCAACATGCCCTGGTTACTTCCGGCTAATGATGAAGGCATGGATTTCTTTAATACTATGACACTAGGAAACCTCTCTCTACTTCCGGCTAATAAGAATAAGAAGAAGAAGAAGAAGAAGAAGAAGAAGAAGAAGAAGAAGAAGAAGAAGAAGAAGAAGAAGAAGAAGAAGAAGAAGAAGAAGAAAAGAAGAAAAAAAAGAGGAGAAGAAGAAAGGAATAGTGGAGAAAAGAGAAAATAGAATATATTCTATTTTCTCTTCTTCTCCACTATTCCTTTCTTCTTCTCCTCTTCTTTTTCTTCTTTTTTCTTCTTCTTATTTATTTCTCCTCTTCTTTTCGGTAGAGGAAACCCTAAATAGCTAGCAAGTATCGTGGGTGTGAGATACATGTGGCCTTCGGTGTCGGACACTACATCCACGTCCCACAAGTGACGTGGGCGTCGAAGCCCGCGCCACTTGTGGGATGTGGGTGTAGTGTCCGACACCGACGGTACATGTATCTCACACCGACGATACTTTCTATTTAGGGTTTCTCCTCTACCGCTCCTCGACCTCTCGACGACCCTCGTTCTCTATAAAATAAAGAGGAAGAAGAAGAAGAAAAAAGAAGAAAAGAAAGAATAGAGGAGAAGACTTCCTCTTCTTCCTCTCCTCTTCTTCTCCCTCTTCTTCCCCTTCTTCCTCGCCTCTCTCATGAATGTCCGACGTTCTCGACCCCCCCCATGTGTCGAAGAAAAAAAAGAAGAAAAAAAAGAAGAGAAGAAGAAAGGAATAGAGGAGAAAAGAGAAAATAGAATATATATTCTAATTTTCTCTTCTTCTCCTCTATTCCTTTCTTCTTCTCCTCTTCCTTTTCTTCCTCTCCTCGTCTTCTCCTTCTTCTTCTCCTTCTTTCTCTACTTATTTTCCTTTTCCTTATTTTACTTTTTCCTCTCCACTAACATCATCATATATATGAAAAAATGCATATATGAAAAAAAACATCATCATATATATCATCAACAGAAAAAAACATCATCATATCATCAAGAGAAAAAAACATCATCATATCATCAATAGGAAAAAAAACATCATCAACATCATCATATCATCAACAGGAAAAAAAACATCATAAACATCATCATCTTATTTAGTTCTCTCGACCCCTCGTCCCTCTCTCATGCTGTCGGGGAGGGGCTATATCGACCTCTCCGCTCATGTTGAAATTATCGGGGAGGGGGAATAGCTAGAGGAGAAGAAGAATAATTCTATTTTTTTCTTCTTCTCCACTATTCCTTTCTTCTTCTCCTCTTCTTTTTCTTCTTCTTATTTATTTCTCCTCTTCTTCCTCTCCTCTTCTTCTTCTTATTTAGTTCTCTCGACCCCTCGTCCCTCTCTCGACCCCTCGATGACCCTCGTCCCTGATAACATATTTTTTATCCCCTCGACACCTCTCGACCTCTTGTCCCACTCTCGACCCCTCATCATCATCTATCACCCCCCTCGTTTTCTTTAGCATATATCCATGAACAAAATAGAGGAGAAGATCGAAGAAAAAAAAAGAGGCCTTCCTCTTCTTATTTTCCTTTTTCCACTCCTTCCTTTTCTTCTTCTTCTTCTTCCTTCTTCCTCTTTTCTTCCTTTTCCTTATTTTACTTTTTCCTCTACACTAACCTAAAATCGATATCTACTAATTAACAACCTAAATAAAAAAATGAATACATATATGAAAAAAACATCATATAAAAAAACATTTTTGACATATTTAGCATATTCTGATCCATAGTTCAAAATTTTCAAATTTCATTCAAATGAAATTTGAATCGGATTCAAATAACTTGTTGAAAACCTATTCTAAACCTCTCCAAAAATTCTGAAATTTTGCCATCGCCTTTGTCTTGCATCAGTACCTCACCACAATTTTTTTTAAAAATTCCAAAAATGCCCAAAGCCATCTAGCATTTCATCAAACACCTTCTATATGGACAAAAAAATTCCTCCTGTTCCAAAAAATTCAGAAAAGTGGACAGCGCGTTGCTGCTGCTCCACTTCTCCTCTCCTCTACTTCTCCTCTCCTTCTACTCTTGAATGCATCGGGGCCGGCGGCGACCATGGAGCAGGGGCGGAGCAAGGGCGCTCGGGCGCAAGAGTGGCACTCGAGAGGGGGGCTCACTTTGAGGGGGGCGGCGACGGCTGGAGTCCGGCGACGAGGACGGAGGGCTCGGAGCGGCACGCGGTGACGGGGACGGTAGCCTCAGGCCGGACGGCACGCGGTGTCGGCCCGGGACAAGGAGGCGGGCTCGGGGAGGCACGCGGCGACGGGGACGAGGGCGGCGGGCTCAGGGATGCTGGCGACGAGGACGGCGCGGGCTCACGGAGGGCTCGGCGGCGATGAGGACGAGGAGCAGCCTGGCGGCGTCATCGGAGGAGAGGACGAGGAGATCGATCGAACTGAATCGAGAATTTCACAAGTGCTGTATATATAGCAAGAGCATTGGTCCCGGTTGGTGGCACAAACCGGGACCAATTTTCGGCAGCCCAAAGGGCGGGAAGAAGCGGCCTTTGGTCCCAGTTGGTGGCACCAACCGGGACTAAAGGGGGGAAATGGTCACGGTTGGTGCCACGAACCGTGACCAATGCCCCCTTTAGTCCCGGTTGGTGCCACCAACCGGGACCAATGCCCTTGTGCTGCCCACGCCCAAAAGTTTAGTCCCACATCGCTAGCTGAAGGGCGCCGGCAGTTGCTTATAAGCGCTGCTATGCCTCCCCATTCGAGCTCCTCTCTAATGCAGGCTTATGGGCCTAAACTTGCTACTGCCTGTGGGTCTATTGGGCCTCTACGGGCCTGAATCCTGGCCCATGTAGGGTTTCTACTCGTATTCAGGCCGTGGAGGCCCAGTAGGTGGCATTTTTTTTGGTTTTTTCTTTTTTATTTCTACATTTTTTGGTTTTTTATTTTTTTATTTCTACTTAAAACTAAATACTTATAGTTTTTTAGTGATTTCTTTTTGCTTTTAGGTCACAAAAATTATAAACTTTCTGTTAGTGCCATTAGTTTTAAATTTTGAATAGTTTAAATTTGAATTTTAAAAATTTGTGTGAATCACTAGTTTATGAATAACTTTACTATAAAAATAGAAAAAAAAATTCTATTTATTTTTATTTATACTTACAACTAAATACTTATAGTTTTTTAGTGATTTCTTTTTGCTTTTAGGTCACAAAAATTATAAACTTTCTGTTAGTGCCATTAGTTTTAAAATTTTGAATAGTTTAAATTGGAATTTTATAAAATTTGTGTGAATAACTTTACTATAAAAATAGAATTTTTTTTCTTCTTTGCTATTTATTTTTTATTTATACTTACAATTAAATACTTATAGTTTGATTTTAGGTCACAAAAATTATATTCTTTTTGCTATTGAAGAATATTATAGTTTTATTTTAGTTGATCATAACATAATATTTTAATTGATTATTTTTATTTTCATAAAAGTTTTGTAGTTCATTCTGTTTGCTATTAATTCATTCTTTGAGCTAAATGACTCTGAAATTGGAAAGCATTTCAAAATGAACTCTGAAAAGGTTGAAAGTTGGCATGGTATCATCATTTCACCCACATAGCATGTTCCAAAAAGTAGAGAGGGTTACAACAAAAACTTGATGCACTTCGTGTACAAAATGGACAATCACTTTCGAAGTATCAAAGTTTCGAACCATAAGACATGAAAGCATTTCAAATGAACTCTGAAAAAGTTGAAAGTTGGGATGGTATCATAATTTCAGCCACATAGCATTTGCTTATTGCGGGAGAAAGTCTTCACTTTTTCTTCGCTTGTGTCATTTGCTTACTGCGCCGTAACCATGGATAATCTTCATTGTTTATCAGGATGCTTGGGTCAGCCTTGACATTGAAGGGAGGAATTTCATGAAACTTTTCATAATCTTCAGACATGTCTGTCTTGCTGTCCACTCCCAGGATGTCCCTTTTTCCTGAAAGAACTATGTGGCACTTTGGCTCATCGTATGATGTATTCGCTTCCTTATCTTTTTTTTTTCTCGGTTTGGTAGACATGTCCTTCACATAGATAACCTGTGCCACATCATTGGCTAGGACGAACGGTTCGTCAGTGTACCCAAGATTTTTCAGATCCACTGTTGTCATTCCGTACTGTGGGGCTACCTGTACCCCGCCGCCTAACAGATTGACCCATTTGCACTTAAACAAAGGGACCTTAAAATCAGGTCCATAGTCAAGTTCCCATATGTCCACTATGTAACCATAATATGTGTCCTTTCCGCTCTCGGTTGCTGCATCAAAACGGACACCGCTGTTTTGGTTGGTGCTCTTTTGATCTTGGGCGATCGTGTAAAATGTATTCCCATTTATCTCGTATCCTTTGTAAGTCAATACAGTCAAAGATGGTCCCCTGGACAACAAGTACAACTCATCACAAACAGTGTTGTCACCTCTGAGACGTGTTTCCAACCAACTGCTGAAAGTCATGATGTGTTCACATGTAATCTAGTCGTCGCACTGCTCCGGGTGTTTGGAGCGCAGACTGTTCTTGTGTTCATCGACATACGGGGTCACCAAGGTAGAGTTCTGTAGAACTGTGTAGTGTGCTTGAGACCAAGAATATCCGTCCCTGCATATTATTGAGTCTCTTCCAAGAGTGCCTTTCCCAGTCAGTGTCCCCTCATACCGCGATTTAGGGAGACCTTTCTTGTTAAGGCCAGGAATGAAGTCAACACAAAACCCGATAACATCCTCTGTTTGATGGCCCATGGAGATGCTTCCTTCTGGCCTAGCGCGGTTATGGACATATTTCTTTAGGACTCCCATGAACCTCTCAAAGGGGAACATATTGTGTAGAAATACGGGCCCCAGGATGACAATCTCGTCGACTAGATGAACTAGGACGTGCGTCATGATATTGAAGAAGGATGGTGGGTACCGAGCTTTGTGTTGCCATCTTCGCAATTGGGGTATAACCCTTTTTTGTGATCCTCTAACATGCGATCGAACTTTAGCTTCTCCTTTTGACTAATGCATTGCGTCCTTGCATCGACAATGACCCGGCGGAGATCATCATCATCGGGCACATCGTCTGGTTCCTCTTGATCTTCAGCAGCTTCACCCATGGCAGCATCATTGGGCACATCGTCTGGTTCCTCTTGATCTTCACCAGCTCCCCCCGTTGCAGCATCACCGTATTCAGGGGGCACATAGTTGTCATCGTACTCTTCTTCTTCGCCGTCTTCCATCATAACCCCTATTTCTCCGTGCCTCGTCCAAACATTATAGTGTGGCATGAAACCCTTGTAAAGCAGGTGGGAGTGAAGGATTTTCCGGTTAGAGTAAGACCTCGTATTCCCACATTCAGTACATGGACAACACATAAAACCATTCTGCTTATTTGCCTCAGCCGCATCAAGAAACTCATGCACGCCCTTAATGTACTCGCGGGTGTGTCTGTCACCGTACATCCATTGCCGGTTCATCTGCGTGCATTATATATAATTAAGTATCCAAATTAATAGAAGTTCATCATCACATTAAAACCAAAGTGCATACATAGTTCTCATCTAACAACATATAGCTCTCCAGAGCATCTAATTAATTAAACCATACATTGAAACTATGTAAAACATTTCAATGCGAAAACAAATGCGATCATAATCGCAACCAAGGTAACAATTGATCCAACGGCATAATGATACCAAGCCTCGGTATGAATGGCATATTTTCTAATCTTTCTAATCTTGAAGCGCATTGCATCCATCTTGATCTTGTGATCATCGACGACATCCGCAACATGCAACTCCAATATCATCTTCTTCTCCTCAATTTTTTTTATTTTTTCCTTCAACAAATTGTTTTCTTCTTCAACTAAATTTAACCTCTCGACAATAGGGTCGGTTGGCATTTCCGATTCACATACATCCTAGATAAATAAAATCTGTCACGTTGGTCGGCATAATTTTCATAAACAATAAATGAACCAATAGTTATAAAGATAATATACATACCAAATCCGAATCATAGACAGGACGAGGGCCGACGGGGGCGGATACCAAAACCATCGCACTATATAAGATGCAATAATAAATGTAAGAAAATGATACAAGTATCTATCTAAACATACAAGTAAGAATATTTTTCCTTTCAGAAAGAAGATAAGAACAAGAGGCTCACCACAGTGGTGTCGGTGATGAGATCGGCGCGGGTGATCGACGGCGGTGAAGACGGGGACGGGGCGTGACGGACCGCTAAATCTAGACAAATCTCGAGGAAAATGGAGTTTGGAGGTCGAGCTTCGAGAGAAGAAAGCTTAAGTAGTGTGGCTCGGGCATTCCATCGAACACCTCATGTGCATAGGAGGTGAGCTAGAGCACCACAAAGCCCTCTCCCCCTCGGCCAGAAAAAACAGAGCACTGTGCTCTGCTCTTGCGCGAGGGGGTATATATAGGCACCTCATTGGTCCCGGTTGGTGGCATGAACCGGGACTAAAGGGGAGCCTTTGGTCCCGGTTCAAGCCACCAACCGGGACCAATGGTGGTGGGCCAGAAGCGAGGCCCATTGGTCCCGGTTCGTCCCACCAACCGGGACCAAAAGGTCCAGACGAACCGGGACCAATGGCCTACGTGGCCCGGCCGGCCCCCTGGGCTCACGAACCGGGACCAATGCCCACATTGGTCCCGGTTCTACACTGAACCGGGACTAATGGGCTGAGCCGGCCTGGACCATAGCTTTGTTTTCTACTAGTGTCGGCTAGTAGCAACAAGTACACGTTCAACTAGAATCAATAGGTGTGGTGCTAGCTTGGACGTGCACGCCTAGCCGGCTTGGGGCAGGAACCAAGACAGTTAGCGAGCTCCGTTCGTCATCGTCGTTCGTCGTCAGTCGTATCACTGTCGTCGGAAGGTACTCGGCGTCAGTGTCTGGGCCCACAGCGAGCGCCACGCTCGTGCAAACGCGCTGGTGTCTGCTGATGGTCGGTATACTTCCTCAACTCGGAGTCGCTGCGTCTTGAGAATATTCAGTGACAACTATGATGTCTGTCTTGCAGTTAGTGGTTGTTCTTCCAGCGGTGTGTGTGTCCATGGTATGAGTTGGTAAACATGGGGTGACCAAATAACTGCCCTCGACCATGGAGCTAGTGACGGCCATGTGGTTGGCCTAGCCGATAGGACCGAGTGAGGGACAACAGCAGCGATATTTCAGGCCTCACGGATCAGGGAAAATTGGTCACTCCATTGGCCAGTCGGTAGGGATGGGTTTTGCCTCACTACTTTTTTTGTCAAAGTTGTCAGTAATCTCTTGTAAATTTTGTCCTTGCATTGATAAATTGTTTGCCTTGTGCTACATTCTATAGACATTTTTGTTTTGTGATTTTTCTTATGTTGAGATTATTTGGGCTATTCTTGTAATAAGACTGGATGGATTATTCGCTGGGGATTATATTTCACCATCATTTATCAGCATGTCTGGAAATTTAAAAAAAAGTACCATGAAAAACAAACTCAAAACAACAGAACGAAAGCAAGAAGGAAGTGTATGATTGTTTCCTACTCTAGTCAAGTTTAATGCCCATTCCTCACAGTATCTACTGCCGGACATCTCAAACCCATCTCATACGCTCAGACGGATGACCCGATCACTGACCGATCAAGAAAACCCCACCCAGATGGGCGCCTCAAACAGGCCTCAAATGACCAGGCTAACCGACATCCCTTATATCTAGCCCAAATACGAGGCAGATATGAGGAGGTCCAGGTGCATCCGTCACGTCGGACTTGGTCAACGCCGGCCCACCTGACCCACATATATCCATCCTCATGCGCTCCCGAGACCAAACCCTAACCACTCCAGTCCAATCCACTCCACTCCACTCCGCCCCAAGCTCCCGTCCAGCCATCTTCGGCCTTCCCCGGTATGGCAGGCAGCGGATCTGACTCCGACCAGTCTGGATCCATCCACTGGGGTGTTGCCCCATGCTGGTTGAAAAAGGAAAAGGCCGTCCGCATTGCACTCTGCTGCTCCCAGAGGGACTGCGCCCGACCGATGACGAGACATGTCCTGAGTGAGTCCATTGAGTCGGCACCTGGCATGTGGTGCGCCACTACAATATAGCAGTAGCGCATCATGTGTAGGTGTGCCATTAGTGTGGAAGACACTAATGGCGCACTGGATACATGGTGCGCAAGTAGTAACAATTTTTTTTTCATTTTTCCAAACATACTAATGGCGCATCAAGTAGACAGTGCGCCATTAGTAGTTAAAACTAGTAATGGCGCACTGTCCATAAGTGCGCCATTACTAAGTTTTTTTAAAAAAAATTCAAATTTTTTTTATTTTTTTTTCAAAACTAGTAATGGCGCACCGTGGGTGTGGTGCGCCATTACTAGTTTAACTAGTAATGGCGCACCACTCCCACAGTGCGCCATTACTAACTTTCCCCCCTCTATGCCTTTTCCCCCGAGCGCCACCTCCTCCCCGGCCGAGCCCAATCTGCAATCCCCCGAGCCCTCGACCCGCTGCTCCGCCGCCGCCTCGACCCATTGCGCCGCCATTGCTGCCCTGCCCCCCATCGCCGTCTTCGAGGAAGGGCTCGGGGAAGCAAGAGACTGAGCAAGTAGGCGCCACCGCCTCCTCGACGCGCCACCTCCTCGTCGACGTGTCGCCTCCTCGACGCGCCGCCTCCTCCTCGACGCGCCGCCGCCCGCCGCCTCCTCGACGCCGGCGCCCTCCTACGGCAGCCTGCCGTTATCCCACAGGTGATTCCTCACCTCTCCCCGTTCCCTCCTTCCCCCTAGGCTACCTCTCGCGAGTACCACAACCCTCTTCCCCCGTGTTCTAGGGTTAGCAAAAGTCAGCAAATTGATTTCAGTGTGGATTTGTGGTCTGTATCGGTGGGGGTTGTGCTTCTTCATGTTGATTATTGTGACAATTCTTTCTAAAATTGTGATCTAGTTAAGTGGAGTGCAGGTAGTGTTTTAGCCAAACCTCCCCCCTCTGAACTCATCTATTTAGTCATATATACGAAGCAACCAAATCTCTTTGGATGTGTGTGTGTGTGTGTGTTTGCTGGTTTGCCTTTTTTTGCTTAGTTAATGTGTCTTTCAGTTAGGAGCTACTGTCAAAAACTTGAGCTACTGTCAAAAAATTCAGTTATGGCATCTAGAATTATGTCAGTTTTGTTTTGTAACTAGAAGACCAAAGTGTTAGGAATTCTGTCCAAACTGTAGTTTTCAGTATTCTGTCCAAACTGAAAACTGTTAAAAAGACCATGTGTTTTTTGGTCAAAATCTGCATGTAAAACTGAAATAATCATTCATAAAGAATATCCTCAAGACCATGTGTTTCTTGGATTTCTTGATTGTATTTTGTGCTTGCAGGAGTAAATTTCTTGGAGTAATTTTGTGCTTGCAATGTTTGAGTTCTTAAGCCTTTTTACTGAAAATCAAACATAAATGTTTTCTTAACATAGAAGCCTGTTACTGCACCTGTACTGCACATTATAAAGTCTCCTAGTACTTAACCCACCCAAGCTATGAGGCAAAAATTTCAGTTAACTGTTATGGACAATTGTCAATTTTCTGTAATGATGATGGAACATTATAAAGCATTGTACTCCATTGTATATGAAGGATACAAAAAATTTAGCAACTTCTCTGATTTTATAAAGTTGTTCTTATATGGGTGAAACTTTACTTGTTTTTAGGCTAGTGCAGGGTGTTGCTTTATTCTGTCATCATTTGTAACTATGTCACAAATAAATTGTTCCTTCTTCTGTATTTGACAAGTAATAACTTGCAAAGATGATGATCATCTTTTACAGAAAACAATTTCTGTAAACACGTCAGTAACTTTGCTAGTTTGCTGGGTTTTGTCTCCGACCATTGTGTCGTGATAAATTTGCAGGTACCCCGAGAGGCCCTTGAGTTTGCCGGAATGTCGATTAACTTCCGTTCCAGCAAATTCGGGTACTCCATATGTCCTATTTTCAGTAAAGGTCATGATGAAATTTTCCGTGAATTTTAGCATGACTTTGCTAAAAATAGGACATATGGGGTACTTGCGACTAATGCATGGGCCGGGGTATCTTAGTACTTAGTTAAGTAGGATCAACTGCCCCGCCATTCTTGCTGCATTAAACCATAGGTGGCAATAAAGCCAAGTGATTAGGCCCAACTTAGAATTCTCCTTAGCATCGATAAACACTAGATGATAAACCCAACATAGGTGGCAATAGAGCCAAGTGATTAGGCCCAACCTAGGGTGCCTCGGCATCGATAAACCCTAAATGATGAAAACTTAACTTAGCACTTAGGGTCCCTCGGCGTCGACAAACCCTAAATGATGAAACCTTGGCTTCTATAGAATCGGTGATATAGAAGTGTGATATCAACTCATAGTTATTACTAATGTCAGCTGCTCGTCATCGATAAACCCTAATCTGGAAGAGGAACCACTCATCCTATGTAGTTTTGAATTATGAACGTAGAAAATGTCGTCATCGGACGACGAAAGTCTCCCGGTGGAGTGCGACTGGTGCCACAACGATCGAGGCCTGTGCGACAGGCCTCACCTGGACGATGATCGGTGCTTCAACATTAAGCTCGAGGAGACCTTCGAAGTTGAAACGGTACGCAACGACGACAATTGTTTTTTTTTCATAATTAAGCATGACTTCAACTATTTCAACGTGTAATTTTCATCTTTTACAATTCGAGTATAGCCTATCCCATGCCATGCAAGACGCCATGTCTTGGAGAGGATGGATTTTGAAGACCATGAAATTTCTGAAACAACGAAAATTCACCTAAGGACTCATCACGATGTGGACTTTGAAGTAAATCTGTATAATTCTGAGAGCGTAACCCATTTTGGTTGCAAAAATTGGGAAGCATTTTGCAAGATGTATGGTTTTGATGAGGGTATGCTTATCACCATGGATCTTGGTAATCCTGACATCGACCAAGACAATATGGACATTTGGGTCCTTGTTGATACGCCTTCAGTTCTACCGCTATGTGAGTTTCTCAAACATAGTTATTAGCTAATTTATATTGTTTATTTCAAAATAGTTGACAACTTATTTCCATTGACAGCTTATTTTAATTGCTCAAAGAATGTGCGGGAGATGGTAGACAAAACCCACTACACCGATGGCTCCGAATTAACAACTTACAAGGAGAAAATTCATCTGGTCGGATTTTGTACTGACATTGAGAATTACAATATCTACAATCAAACTCCTCAACATTATGGTCAATACGCGCCACTAGTGCATGTGTTCAACTACGGTAACTACCATGGAGATACGCTGGTAAGATTTTTACTATTACGACATTCATGCATCTTTTGCATACTTCTAAAACTAGTACATCATTGCTAACTATGAAGTTATTACTATGTTTTTCAACAGATAATCCCAGAGAATTGTGTGCCTCATTTGATGTATCAGAAAGGTAGTCTTAATGTTTTGAACATACAACCAGGTCATCCAACGAATCTCAACTGTCCATACGAGATTTCTAAAAGAAGTGGAGACATGAAAATCAAAGGATGGAAAAAATGTATGGACAGTCATAAGGAGGTTCTTGGAAGCAAAAGGAAGCGAAGCGCAAGAATTGGAGACAGGATGTTCTCCATTCTCCATAATGGAGAGTCGGGGTCTATATTGTTTTATGCTATTTTACCTTAAATAGGGTATTTAGGTCCTGCCTAATACTGATGATCATGTGCTAAGAACAATTAAGTAGGGTTGGTTCGATGACTATCAAGATGATGATCGTATGACTTGTTATTAATAACGAGTAGAAGTTGTATGATGATGATTAGTAGGACTTGTTAGGATTAGTATTACTTCCGACAAACTCGCTACTCGCGGTCTCGAGACTTGTAATGTTCTATCTTTGTTCGGTCTTTTGAATTCAGAGACTAATATGATGAATTGTATTCGGAGACTAATTTTCTATTGTATTCGATGAATCTGCTGTTGCTGTGTGGTGCTGTCTATATCCTGTCCAATAATATATTTTGTAACCTGTGCAAAAATCAGAAAAGTAAAAAAAACCTAATATTCATACTAATGGCGCATCACCCCACAGTGCGCCATTAGTATGCCAAAGCACATGGGTAAATATGGCCCCTGGGAGGCATACTAATGACGCATGTTGGTCTATACTAATGACGCACGGCGTGGTGCGCCATTAGTATACCAGATACTAATGGTGCACCAGTCGTGCGCCATTACTATATAATACTAGTGGCGTGGTACTAGTGGCGCACCAGTAGTGCGCCATTAGTAGGCAAAACTAGTGCGCCACTAGTAGGCCTTTTCCTAGTAGTGCCCCCGGTCTTTGCATCCATGCAGCCATATTATTAAATAAAATCATAACAAAGTCTTAAGGTTCAGAGAAGCTCATAATCTGAGTGTAACTCAAAAAATAAAGAGGAAAAGTGCCACATCCGACGATAAAGAACAGATTATGATGCCAACACACATAGCTTATTATTAGCTCGCCATCCAAGTTGGCAAAAGATAGCCCGTGCTACCATCTCCCAGCGGTTGCACCCAATAACCAAAAGCTTTTCTGAAGTCTGCGTGAGTGAGTAGCGACCACATATGAACCCAAGTTGTAGCTTTGTAGATAACCTGCAAAAAATTAGTGAAGTTTGTCCCATTAAAAATCAAATCATTTCTAGTATTCCATATAGCCCAAAATAGTGCACATATCCCTATCCGAATATGTTTAGCTATGTGTATGTCCACTCCATTAAGATATGTCCCAAATAACATGTTTATGCTTGTTGGGGTATGAATGCTAAAAGCTATATGTATTGATCACCATAATGATTTTGCAAGTGGACACTCGAGAAAGAGGTGTTTAATCAATTCATTTTGATCACAAAAACAACACCTGAAATTACCAACCCATTTTCTTTCCACCAAGTTATCTTTGGTCAGAATGACTCCTTTATGGACGAACCACATAAATATTTTAATTCGAAGCGGAACTTTAATATTCCATATGTGCAATGACTTCGACAATGGCCTGGAATCAATTAAGTCCAAATACATAGATTTCACTGAGAAGATTCCAATCGTAGTTAACTTCCAGCGAATTGTATCAACCTAATCTGATAGTTGAACATCCATCAACCTACAGAGTAGGTGCAACCAAGCATTCCAATGTTCCCCTACTAGGGATCTCCCAATTGGATATGAAGCAGTACCGAGTTCAATACTATGGCAACATAGTCCTCCTTACAGTGCACAATATTAAATAAGGAAGAGTATTGCAAAGCCAAAGGGGTATCCCCTAGCCATGTATCCTCCCAAAATCTAGTAGTGGTACCATTACCAACTACGAACTTCACCCAGAATCTAGTAGCCATGTATCCTCCCAGAATCTAGTAGCCGACCTCCGTAAGACATTAGCTTATTCTTTTTTCAAATCTATCTTCTATACATTTCCATTCCTTGTTCATTAAACTCCTATGGTGAATTGGGATCCCTAGATAACTAAACGATAAGGATCCCATTTCACAACCGAACAATTTTCTGTAATTGTCTTGTTCCTCTTTCACTCTCCCAAAGCTGAACAACTCGATTTTGTTAAAGTTGATTTTTAGACCGGACAACTTCTCCAATAGGCATAACACAAGCTTCATATTCCTAGCTTTCCAAGATCATGTTCCATGAATACAATAGTGTCATCCGCGTATTGTAGAACGGAGACACCACCCTCTACAAGGTGGGGGCGTGTCCTCCTACTTGGCCGCTCTCTTTAGCCTGACTAATAAGGACTACCAACAAAACCGTTGTAATGTTGAACACCACAGGATACATCGTGAGTCCCCTTGTCTTAACCCCTTATGTGTCTGGAAATAATGTCTTGTGTCATCATTGACTTTTATCCCGACACTGCCTTTCTGTATGAATGAACCCACCTGAGATCTCCAAGATTCATTGAACCACTTCATATGCAAGGCTTGCTGGAGGAAGGGCATTTTGTCCGTATAATACGTTTTCTTAAAGTCCACATTGAAAATAACACCATCTAGGTTCTTCGTATGGATTTCATGGAGGGTTTCATGTAGGACAACAACCCCTTATAGGACGTGTCGTCCTGGCATGAAAGCAGTTTGAGTTGGTTGCGCAACCGAATGGGCTATCCATGTCAACCTATTCATGCCAACCTTGGTAAAAATCTTAAAGCTTACACTGAGAAGACAAATCGGTCTAAATTGCTCAGTGCGAATAGCCTCCACCTTCTTTGGTAACAGCGTTATTGTTCCAAAATTGAGGTGAAAAAGATGCAAGTGGCCATCAAACAAATCGTGGAACATAGGCATAAGGTCTCCCTTTGTGATATGTCAACATTTCTTATAAAATTCCACCGGGAACCCATCCGCTCCGGGGGCTTTATTATGTTTAATATGCGTTATTGTATCATACACCTCTTTCTCAGTGAACAAAGCACACATCACCTCATTATTTTCTAAATTGAGTTGAGGTATATCCCTGATCGCACTCTCATCTAGAGATACTAAACTTCCTTCGGGTGCTCTGAAAAGCTTCTTATAATAATAGGAGATGTACAATTTTAGGTTCTCATGTCCTACATTTGTACCCTCATCTTGTTCAAGTTGAATTATCTTCTTATTTCTATGCTTCCCATTAGCTATCATGTGGAAGAACTAGGTATTATCATCCCCTCGGACGATCTTAGAAACCTTTGCTCTAAGAGCCCATTTCATCTCCTCCTCTCTCATAAGGGCTTGTAACTTCTTCTCACCCTCATTCTTAATATTTCGCTCAAACATATTAAGAAGGGTGGATTCCGCTTTCACATCAAGTTCATTAGTAATTTGTGTCAGTATCTCCTTTTCAACTTTATATATACCCCTTTGATTTTTAGCCCAGCCTCTCAAGAACTGGCACAAATGTCTAATTTTGTTTTGCCATCTCTCAACATTAGAGGACCCACCAGACTCCCTGGCCCATTCTGTCGCAATGAGATCCATGAAGCCCTCCCTCTCGAACCATACTAATTCGAAAGAGAAAATATTTCTATTTCCCACATGAGTCGCTTCCCCGAAATCGACCAACAGTGGGGTGTGGTAAGAAATGGCCCTCTATAAAGCATGAACCATTACCAGTGGAAATTTATGTTCCCACTCAACAATAGTGAGAACCCTGTCCAATTTCTCGTAACTAGGAATTGATAGCGAATTAGCCCACGTGAATTGCCTACCAGTGAGGTCAATCTCCCTCAAGTCGAGACTTATAATGATCATATTAAACATGAATGACCATCTTCCATCGAAGTTGTTATTATTTTTTCGTCTTGCCTTCTAATGATATTGAAATCTCCTGCAACCAGAATGAGCAGCCTTCCATCCCCTCAAATTTTCACCAAATCCGCGAGGAAGTCATGCTTAAGCTTTGGCTGAGACGCACCATATATGACCACCAAAGCCCATCTGAAGCCATCAACTTTGGACCTTACATGGAATTTGACAAAAAATTCACCGTGAAACACATTTAGCACTTTTAAAGTTTCCCACATCACCCCAAGTAAGATCCCTCCGTATCGACCCCTTGGAGATAGACAGTGCCAATCAAAATCAACCCCACTTGAAATGGTGCTGAGAAATTGCAGAGTGAAATTATCTCTACATGTCTCTAATAAAACCATGAAATCCAATTTTTGCTCGATCGATGTATCACTTAGGAATCTCCTTTTAGCCAAGTCCGCTAGACCAATGCTATTCCAGAACGTCCCTTTCATATTTCATCATGGAGTTTTTTTCTTTTGTCTTACTCTAACACTCCTACACACCGCCGATGTAGGATAAACCTTCCTCTTCCAGGTTCTTTGTGGTTTATCCTTCATCACCTCTGCGTCCCGAGGACCGGTGGCAGTATTAGAAATGACATCTGATTGCAAGGGGACCATATACCCCTCTAAACCCACAGCCTTGTCCTCGTTTTCTAAGCTCTCTGTGGAAACCATATCCTCACAGAGACTCTGTAGTGCATTTACTCCAAGATTATTAATATCGGATTCATTCATAGGTTTCACGGCCGCTATATTTCAAATTAAATACACAGCTCTATCTGCTTCTAAATCTAGCAAATTGTTAATGGATTTGGCAGTTTCTTTGCCATTACTACCAAGAGAAAACCCTAAGTTGTTGGCTTTATCAATAATTTCATGTTTAGAAAAGTGAAGATTGGAACAACTGTATTAACCGACATACATGTATTAGCTTCGACGTCTCAAAGCTTGATGGCCCTCATAGCACGCCCTAGCTGTATGTCGTCTGCGTCCGGCTGGTTCTAGATACGGAGACCAAAGTGTATGTCACCGGACATAGGGTCCGGGCCTCCCAAAAGTGATCACGTCCTCCATAGCGACTCCATCCAAACTGTGGCCGCATACCATATGCCCGAGCGAGTCCGAAGCGATGGGAGATAGAGGCCTCTCGGGCTGACTCACCGGTGCGCCACCAACCGTGATGGCCACGGCAGTGATCTCTGTTGGCCGGCCCTCATCACCAACCAACTGGGACAGCTCATGTGTCATGCTGGCCGGACGTGGCAACGAAGACCGAGATGAAGTCCAGTGGAGCCGAGGCTGCATCTCGAGTCTTGTCATGTGCTACACCATAAGCTGAGGAGAGTTGGGCTTGGATTCATCCAACTCCAACGTGACGACCCATTTCATGACGCGCACTGACCGACTGATCTATGAAAATGCGGATCGTTTACATATCATCATACCTTTCGCTACAAACTAATTTCAGAAGTACTTCAAATAGTTAAAACTGTAAAACACAAACTGTTCAGGCATAAGTGCCGTCCGTGCCAACCAATACAATAATGATTATGTCCACAACAAGCAATTGTACCCTACATTGAGTTCGTTAATAAGTCGTTCATCTAGCCAACCCAAATCAACATACACCGCTTGCGCCCAAAACAAGCACCCCGATACAAGATGTGGCCCAACGTACTCCACAGTTTTTTACCATTGCATTACTCAACTCGGCTCTCTTATTCATTCATTGATAGACCGATAAAATGATGTGGCCTCCTTGCATCGTTCCCCTTGAGATGTAAGATGTCATAAAAGGTAATATGGCGCCAAAGATCGTTCATTGACCTGGATCTGAAGGACAAATACCATCAGTCAATTCACTAAACAAAACGAAAAAAGAGAAACTTACAACTGAAAATGTTCCGTTTTCTTTTTGTTCTATCTACAACAATGCACTCACGACATGTATGGCCGATATCTAGTCCGATATGTTCACTAATATAGAACGATACGTAAATGACAAAAAATCGTTATTACTCCCTCCATTACTAAATATTTGTCTTTCTAGATATTTGAACAAGTTACTACATAGGGAGCAAAATGAGTGAATCTACACTCTAAAATATATCTATATACATCCGTATGTGGTAGTCCATTTAAAATCTCTAAAAAGACAAATATTTAGGAACGAAGGGAGTAGAAAGCAGTGAAATAATATTATGCATTTACAACTTCATTATATATTACCAATGTCATGCACAATGTTTCGTACAAATGCATATATATCGTATTATTTCTAATCATGGAGTAAGGATTTTGTGAATTTTTCCTTAATAGTTTCTTTATCAACAAGTTAATAAACTAGGTCATACATTTTCTTTTACTAAAAATAAATGTATTGAACAAGAATAATGAAAAAACTAGACTTTTTTTCTCCGATATATCACCCAATATACGGCATCTGATATGTTGAAGCCAAACCGATACGAACCCGATATCCGATATTCTTAAGCTTGGGAATACCTGCATGATGACAGTGAAATCAGAAACACAATACATATTTTGCGAACCCTTTTGCTTGCCTACTTTGACCTGCAAAACACAGACATCCGGTTTAACCAAACAACGATTTGGGTGTAGTGCTCCCAAATAAAGTACATCCAGACAGCAAAATGAGGATGCGCAAACAAAAAAAAAATATCACATATTCACCTGGGTGGATTAGGACAATACCAGACAGCGTGGGATCTCCCCAGCGGCGGTGCCCCGGCGCGGGATAGCATCGGCAGCGATTCCGGTGCCGCAGGCCCGGACCTGCGGCTGATTCCCCGCCTCCCCTTGTCCCTTGTCCCAGCAACTCCCGCCTCTGCTCAGATCCGTGTTCTCTCCATGTCCAATCTCAAATGAATCCGCCTGGGGCAGACTGATTCAGAAAAAACATAGTTCCGAAGACTAACGTTGAGAAGGCTCCCGCGACCGCGCGCCTCCGCGGGCGGCTGGTCGCGACCAACCTCCTCCCCCGTGTGCCTCTTCCTCCCCCTTCCTCCCTGCCGCCGGCGCCGGCGCCCACTGCGGGCCTAACAGGGGCGACACTAGGGGCGGCGGCCCCCTGGCCTTTCCCCTCTCGGCTGTCCGCCGGTGCGGGACGGGGCGACCCCTTGCAGTGTTTCTAGGCGGCGGACGGTCCAGCGCGGCGGCGAGCGGGGGCGGCCCTCTGGACGATGGCGTCGTCGTTGGCGGTAGGGCGACGCGGTCTGGCGGCGCCTGCTCGGCCCATATCTGGGCCCTTCAGGCCCCATCCGGGCCTGGGCGGGCCGGCAGCGGGTGAGTCTGCTTCGTGGTTTCTGGGAGGCGGGGGGGGAGGCGATGAGCGGTAGGGTGCTGGTGGCACAATTGCCGGCTTGCTGCAGCGTGGCGGGGGGGCTTAGCGGGCCTGTTTCGGGCCTGGCCGGTTCAGAGATGGCCTGGCATGCCCTGCTACCGCGTCCGGACGGCTACCGCGACGGTGCCGGAGGTTCTGGACTCCCGCACGACGGCAGTGGAGGTGGTTCCCTCCCGTTCGGCTTCAGTGCTGCTTCTCCCTCCGCCGGGCGCTTCTCTCCGGTCCTCTTGGCCTCGTGTTGGTGTTTGCAGTGACGCGGCGTGGGTGGTGATACGTCTCCAACGTATCTATAAGTTTTGATTGCTCCATTCTATATTATCTATTGTTTTGGACATTATTGGGCTTTATTATCCACTTTTATATTATTTTTGGGACTAACCTATTAACTGGAGGCCCAACCCAGAATTGTTGTTTTTTTTGCCTGTTTTAGGGTTTCGAAGAAAAGGAATATCAAACGGAGTCCAAACGGAATGAAACCTTCGGGAATGTGATTTTCTCAATAAATAAGACCCGGGAGACTTGGACCCTACGTCAAGGCAGAAGAGAGGAGGCCACGAGGTAGGGGGGCGCACCCACCCCCACCAGGTGCACCCTCCACCCTCGTGGGCCCCATGTTGCTCCACCGACGTACTCCTTCCTCCTATATATACCTACGTACCCCCAAATGATCCGATACAGAGCCAAAACCCTAATTCCACCGCCGCAACTTTCTGTATCCATGAGATCCCATCTTGGGGCCTGTTCCGGAGCTCCGCCGGAGGGGGCATCGATCACGGAGGGCTTCTACATCAACACCATAGCCCCTCCGATGAAGTGTGAGTAGTTTACCTCAGACCTACGGGTCCATAGTTAGTAGCTAGATGGCTTGTTCTCTCTTTTTGGATCTCAATACAATGTTCTCCCCCTCTCTTGTGGAGAACTATTCGATGTAATCTTCTTTTTGCGGTGTGTTTGTTGAGATCGATGAATTGTGGGTTTATGGTCAAGTCTATCTATGAACAATATTTTAATCTTCTCTGAATTCTTTTATGTATGATTGGTTATCTTCAAGTCTCTTTGAATTATTTTGTCCTACTAGATTGATCTTTCTTGCAATGGGAGAAGTACTTAGCTTTGGGTTCAATCTTGCGATGTCCTTTCCCGGTGACAGTAAGGGCAACAAGGCACGTATTGTATTGTTGCCATCGAGGATAACAAGATGGGGTTTTCTTCATATTGCATGAGTCTATCCCTCTACATCATGTCATCTTGCTTAAGGCATTACTCTGTTTCTAACTTAATACTCTAGATGCATGCTGGATAGCAGTCTACTTGTCTCAGACGTGATGCCTATATACATGATCATACCTATATATTCTCATAACTATGCTCAATTCTGTCAATTGCTCAACAGTAATTTGTTCACCCACCGTAGAATACTTATGCTCTTGAGAGAAGCCACTAGTGAAACCTATGGTCCCTAGGTCTATCTCTATCATATTAATCTCCTACTGCTTAGTTATTTCCTTTGCTATTTCCTTTGGCTTTATTTTAGTTTGCATCTTTATCATAAAAATACCAAAAAAATTATCTTATCATATCTATCAGGTCTCACTCTCGTAAGTGGCATTATAGGGATTGACAACCCCTATTTGCGTTGGTTGCGAGGATTTATTTGTTTTGTGCAGGTACGAGGGAATCACACGTAGCCTCCTACTGGATTGATACCTTGGTTCTCAAAAACTGAGGAAAATACTTACGCTACTTTGCTGCATCATCCCTTCCTCTTCGGGGAAAACCAACGCAGTGCTCAAGAGGTAGCAAGAAGGGTTTCTGGCGCCGTTGCCGGGGAGGTCTACGCAAAATTCAACATACCAAGTACCCACCACATACCCTTATCTCCCGCATTACATTATTTTCCATTTGCCTCTCGTTTTGCTCTCCCCCACTTCACCCTTGCCGTTTTATTCGCCCTCTCTCTCTCTATCCTCCCTCTCTTTCTCTATTTGCCTCTTTTTGGCCGCTTGCTTTTTGTTTGCTTGTGTGTTAGTTTGCTTGCTTGTCACGATGGCTCTACCTAAATTTGGTGACCTTCACCTAAAAAGATTAGAAGAGATCGAATGCAATGTCAGGAGTTTCATGGTCTTGCAATTTGAACATAATAGTTTCTTCAGAAATGTGCTTAAAGAACAGAAAAGTTTTATGATTTTTATGAATAAAGAGCTTGATGACATGTCTAAAGAATTCGATGGTTTAAGATCCCAAATTGCTCATCTTGAGAAATTAACTACTGAAACTTCGGATAGGCAGGCTACCTTAGTTAATAAGATGGCCGCTAAACCAGATTGCTATGAAAATAAAGATGAAGATCTAAAAATTATTGATGTGTCCCCTATTAAATCTTTCTTTTGCAATATGAATCTTGATAACGATGGGACTGAATATGATCCACCTTTACCTAGAAGGCGTTCCAAGAATTCGGAATTTGTTGATCTTGATGCTAAATTTGATAAAAGTGGGATTGAAGAAATTAGAACCCTACATGTTGCTAAACCCATTATTATGGATTTCAAGGAATTTAACTATGAAAATTGCTCTTTGATTGATTGCATTTCCTTGTTGCAATCCGTGCTAAATTCTCCTCATGCTTAGAGTCAAAATAAAGCGTTTACTAAACATATCGTTGATGCCTTGATGCAATCTTATGAAGAAAAACTTGAATTGGAAGTTTCTATCCCTAGAAAACTTTATGATGAGTGGGAACCAACTACTAAAATTAAAATTAAAGGTCATGAATGCTATGCTTTATGTGATTTGGGTTCTAGTGTTTCCACGATTCCAAAGACTTTGTGTGATTTGTTAGGTTTCCGTGATTTTGATGATTACTCTCTAAACTTGCACCTTGCGGATTCCACTATTAAGAAACCTATGGGAAGAATTAATGATGTTCTTATTTTTGCAAATAGGAATTATGTGCCCGTAGATTTTATTGTTCTTGACATAGATTGCAATCCTTCATGTCCTATTATTCTTGGTAGACCTTTCCTTAGAACGATTGGTGCAATTATTGATATGAAGGAAGGAAATATTAGATTCCAATTTCCATTAAGGAAAGGCATGGAACACTTTCCTAGAAAGAAAATTAAATTACCTTATGAATCTATTATGAGAGCCACTTATGGATTGCCTACCAAAGATGGCAATACCCTGATCTATTCTTGCTTGTTATGCCTAGCTAGGGGCGTTAAACGATAGCACTTGTTGGGAGGCAACCCAATTTTATTTTTATTTCTTGATTTTTGCTCCTGTTTAGTAATAAATAATTTATCTAGCCTCTGTTTTGGTTGTCTTTTTTGTGTTTAATTAGTGTTTGTGCCAAGTAGAACCGTTGGGAAGACTTGAGGAAAGTCTTATTGAACTTGCTGTAAAAAACAGAAACTTTAGCGCTCACGAGAACTGCTGTCATTTTTATTTGGAAAGTGATATTTAGTTAATTATTTTTGCAGATGATTAATAGAGAAATTAATCACGTCCATCAATTTATTTTAGAATTGTTGGGTCTCCATATCTTGCGCTAGCTACAGATTACTACAGACTGTTCTGTTTTTGACAGATTCTGTTTTTCGTGTGTTGTTTGCTTATTTTGATGAATCTATGGCTAGTAAAATAGTTTATAAACCATAGAGAAGTTGGAATACAGTAGGTATAACACCAATATAAATAAAGAATGAGTTCATTACAGTATCTTGAAGTGGTCTTTTATTTTCTTTCGCTAACAGAGCTCACGAGATTTTCTTCTTTAAGTTTTGTGTTGTGAAGTTTTCAAGTTTTGGGTAAAGATTTGATGGATTATGGAACAAGGAGTGGCAAGAGCCTAAGCTTGGGTATGCCCATGGCACCCCCAAGATAATCTAAGGACACCTAAAAGCCAAAGCTTGGGGATGCCCCGGAAGGCATCCCCTCTTTCATCTACTTCTATCGGTAACTTTAGTTGGAGCTACATTTTTATTTGCCACATGATATGTGTTTTTCTTTGAGCGTCTTGTATGATTTGAGTCTTTGCTTGTTAGTTTACCACAATCATCCTTGCTGTACACACCTTTTGAGAGAGCCATACATGATTTGGAATTTGTTAGAATACTCTATGTGCTTGGCTTATATCTTTTGAGTTATATAGTTTTGCTCTAGTACTTCACTTATATCTTTTAGAGCACGGTGGTGGATTTGTTTTATAGAAAATATTGATCTCTCATGCTTCACTTAAATTATTTTGAGAGTCTTAGTAGCATGGTAATATGCTTAAAATCGTAATATGCTAGGTATTCAAGATTAGTAAAATTTTCTTAAGAGTGTTTTGAATACTAAGAGAAGTTTGATGCTTGATGATTGTCTTGAGATATGGAGGTAATAATATCAAAGTCGTGCTAGTTGAGTAGTTATGAAATTGAGAAATACTTGTGTTGAAGTTTGCATGTCTCGTAGCATGCACGTATGGTAAACATTATGTAACAAATTTGAAACATGAGGTGTTATTTGATTGTCTTCCTTATGAGTGGCGGTCGGGGACGAGCGATGGTCTTTTCCTACCAATCTATCCCCCTAGGAGCATGCGCGTAGTACTGAGGTTTTTGATGATTTGTAGATTTTTGCAATAAGTATGTGAGTTCTTTATGACTAATGTTGAGTCCATGGATTATACACACTCTCACCCTTCCATCCTTGCTAGCCTCTTCGGTACCGTGCATTGCCCTTTCTCACATTGAGAGTTGGTGCAAACTTCGCCGGTGCATCCAAACCCCGTGATATGATATGCTCTTTCACACATAAACCTCCTTATATCTTCCTCAAAACAGCCACCATACCTACCTATTATGGCATTTCCATAGCCATTCCGAGATATATTGCCATGCAACTTTCCATCATTCCGTTCATCATGACACATTCATCATTGTCATATTGCTTAGCATGATCATGTAGTTGACATAGTATTTGTGGCAAAGCCACCGTTCATAATTCTTTCATACATGTCACTCTTGGTTCATTGCATATCCCGGTACACCGCCGGAGGCATTCATATAGAGTCCTCTTTGTTCTAGTATCGAGTTGTAATCATTGAGTTGTAAATAAATAGAAGTGTGATGCATCATTTTCTAGAGCATTGTCCCAAGTAAGGAATATATAAAAAAAAGAAAGGCCATAAAAAAGAGAGAAAGGCCATAAAAAAGAGAAAGGCCCAAATAAAAAAATAAAAAATGAGAGAAAAAAGAGAGAAGGGAAAATGTTACTATCCTTTGCCACACTTGTGCTTTAAAGTAGCACCTTAATCTTCATGTTAGAGAGTCTCTTGTTTTGCCACTTTCATATACTAGTGGGAATTTTTCATTATAAAACTTGGCTTGTATATTCCAACAATGGGCCTCCTCAAGTGCCCTAGGTCTTCATGAGCAAGGAAGTTGGATGCACACCCACTAGTTTCTTTTGTTGAGCTTTCATACATTTATAGCTCTAGTGCATCGGTTGCATGGCAATCCCTACTCCTTGCATTAACATCAATCGGTGGGCATCTCCATAGACAATTGATTAGCCTCGTTGATGTGAGACTTTCTCCCTTCTGTGTCTTCTCCTCATAACCCCACTCATTATATTCTATTCCACCCATATTGCTATGTCCATGGCTCGCGCTCATATATTGCGTGAAAGTTTATAGGTTTGAGATTACTAAAGTATGAAACAATTGCTTGGCTTGTCATCGGGGTTGTGCATGATGAGAGCATTCTTGTGTGATGAAAATGAAACATGACTAAACCATATGATTTTGTAGGGATGAACTTTCTTTGGCCATGTTATTTTGAGAAGACATAATTGCTTAGTTAGTATGCTTGAAGTATTATCATTTTTATGTCAATTTGAACTTTTGTCTTGAATCTTTCGGATCTGAATATTCATACCACAATTAAGAAGAATTACATTAAAATTATGCCAAGTAGCACTCTGCATCAAAAATTTTGTTTTTATCATTTACCTACTCGAGGACGAGCAGGAATTAAGCATGGGGATGCTTGATATGTCTCCAACGTATCTATAATTTTTGATTGCTCCATGCTATATTAATTATCTACTGTTTTGGACATTATTGGGCTTTATTATCCACTTTTATATTATTTTTGGGACTAACTTATTGATACGTCTCCAACGTATCTATAATTTTTGATTGCTCCATACTATATTATCTACTGTTTTGGACTATATTGGGCTTTATTTTCCACTTTTATATTATTTTTGGGACTAACCTATTAACTGGAGGCCCAGCCCAGAATTGCTGTTTTTTGCCTATTTCAGTGTTTTGGAGAAACAGAATATCAAACAGAGTTCAAACGGAATAAAATCTTCGGGAACGTGATTTTCTCACCGAACGTGATCCAGGAGACTTGGACCCTACTCCAAGGAGTCAAAGAGGAGGTCACGAGGGTGGGGGGGCGCCCCCCCCTAGGGCGCGCCCCCTGCCTCGTGGGCCCTCGGTGCTCCACCGACGTACTCCTTCCTCCTATATATACATACGTACCCCCAAACGATCAGAAGAGGAGCCAAAAACCTAATTTCACCGCCGCAACTTTCTGTATCCATGAGATCCCATCTTGGGGCCTGTTTCGGAGCTCCGCCGGAAGAGGGCTGTCATCACGGAGGGCTTCTACATCATCCTAGCCCCTTCGATGAAGTGTGAGTAGTTTACCTCAGACCTTCGGGTCAATAGTTAGTAGCTAGATGGCTTCTTCTCTCTCTTTGAATCTCAATACAAAGTTCTCCCCCTCTCTTGTGGAGATCTATTCGATGTAATTTTATTTTTGCGGTGTGTTTGTTGAGACCGATGAATTGTGGGTTTATGATCAAGTCTATCTATGAATAATATTTGAATCTTCTCTGAATTCTTTTATGTATGATTGGTTATCTTTGCAAGTCTCTTCGAATTATCCGTTTGGTTTGGCCAACTAGATTGGTAGTTCTTGCCATGGGAGAAGTGCTTAGCTTTGGGTTCGATCTTGCGGTGTCCTTTCCCAGTGACAGAAGGGGCAGCAAGGCACGTATTGCATCGTTGCCATCGAGGATAACAAGATGGGGTTTATTTCATATGGCATGAATTTATCTCTCTACATCATGTCATCTTGCTTAAGGCGTTACTCTATTTTTAACTTAATACTCTAGATACATGCTGGATAGCGGTCGATGAGTGGAGTAATAGTAGTAGATGTAGAATCGTTTCAGTCTACTTGTCACGGACGTGATGCCTATATACATGATCATGCCTAGATATTCTCATAACTATGCTCAATTCTGTCAATTGCTCAACATAATTTGTTCACCCACCGTAGAATACTTATGCTCTTGAGAGAAGCCACTAGTGAAACCTATGGCCCCCGGGTCTATTCTCATCATATCAATCTCCATCACTTTAATCTTGCTTTGCTTTTTTACTTTGCTTTTACTTTTTACTTTGCATCTTTATATCAAAAATACCAAAAATATTATATCTATCAGATCTCACTCTCATAAGTGACCGTGAAGGGATTGACAACCCCTAATCGCATTGGTTGCGAGTAGCTATCGATTTGTGCAGGTATGAGGGACTTGAGCGTGGCCTCCTACTGGATTGATACCTTGGTTCTCAATAATTGAGGGAAATACTTACGCTACTCTGCTGCATCATCCCTTCCTCTTCGGGGAAAACCAACGCAAGCTCAAGACGCAGCACTTATTAACCGGAGGCCCAGCCCAGAATTGCTATTTTTGCCTGTTTTAGGGTTTCAAAGAAAAGGAATATCAAACGGAGTCCAAATGGAATGAAACCTTCGGGAACGTGATTTTCTCAATGAACAAGACCCGGGAGACTTGGACCCTACGTCAAGGCACAAGGGAGGAGGCCACGAACTAGGGGGCACGCCCACCCCCACCAGGCGCCCTCCACCATCATGGGCCCTCTATTGCTCCACCGACGTACTCCTTCCTCCTATATATACCTATGTACCCCCAAACGATCAGATACGGAGCCAAAACCCTAATTCCACCGCCGCAACTTTCTGTATCCACGAGATCCCATCTTGGGGCCTGTTCCGGAGCTCCACCGGAGGGGGCATCGATCACGGAGGGCTTCTACATCAACACCATAGCCCCTCCGATGAAGTGTGAGTAGTTTACCTCAGACCTACAGGTCCATAGTTAGTAGCTAGATGGCTTCTTCTCTCTTTTTGGATCTCAATACAATGTCCCCCCCCTCTCTTGTGGAGAACTATTCGATGTAATCTTCTTTTTGCGGTGTGTTTGTTGAGACCGGTGAATTGTGGAATTATGATCAAGTCTATCTATGAACAATATTTGAATCTTCTCTGAATTATTTTATGTATGATTGGTTATCTTTGCAAGTCTCTTCGAATTATCAGTTTGGTTTGGCCTACTAGATTGATCTTTCTTGCAATGGGAGAAGTGCTTAGCTTTGGGTTCAATCTTGCGGTGTCCATTCACGGTGAATGTAAGGGCAGCAAGGCACGTATTGTACTGTTGCCATCGAGGATAACAAGATGGGGTTTTCTTCATATTGCATGAGTCTATCCCTCTACATCATGTCATCTTGCTTAAGGCGTTACTCTGTTTCTAACTTAATACTCTAGATGCATGTTGGATAGTGGTCGATGAGTGGAGTAATAGTAGTAGATGCAGGAAGGAGTCGGTCTACTTGTCTCGGGCGTGATGCCTATATACATGATCATACCTAGATATTCTCATAACTATGCTCAATTCTGTCATTTGCTCAATAGTAATCTGTTCACCTACCATAGAATACTTATGCTCTTGAGAGATGCCACTAGTGAAACTATGGTCCCCGGGTCTATCTCTATCATATTAATCTCCTACTACTTAGTTATTTCCTTTGCTATTTACTTTGCCTTTATTTTACTTTGCATCTTTATCATAAAAATAACAAAAATATTATCTTATGATATCTATCAGATCTCACTCTTGTGAGTGGCCTTATAGGGATTGACAACCGTATTTGCGTTGGTTGCGAGGATTTATTTGTTTTGTGCAGGTATGAGGGACTCGCGCGTAGCCTCCTACTGGATTGATACCTTGGTTCTCAGAAACTGAGGAAAATACTTACGCTACTTTGCTGCATCATCCCTTCCTCTTCGGGGAAAACCAACGCAATGCTCAAGAGGTAGCAGGTGGCGGTGCAACCGCGATGGCGCATGGTAGTGGGCGGCGGTCTGGCTGGTCGACTCAGGTCTGTTGAGCGGTGGGGTTGGAGTGCGGGAGAAATCCTTACCGGTTCTTCGGCTCCGATGCGGTGACACCGGCGGGTGCCACCATTCCTTCCCGGAGGGTGTAGGTGATATCCATCCTCCACCTCCCTCCGCGTGCTGGGGGAAACACTAGTACATGTCCGCGCAGCAGCGTCGTCGGCGTCGCTTTCCTTCTTGGAGATGCTGCTTGGTATGCGGCGGTCCGGAGGCTCGGGTTGTGGTGGTTTGTTTCTGGTGGGCGTAGCCGTGGCGTGTCATTCGCGCTTTGTCAAGTTACTGTTTTTGGCATTTGTTTCTTCTTCTTTTTCTTTTGGGCTTGATGTGTTGTTCGCCCCAGCGGTCCTTGTATCGATGTTGGTTGCTTTGGAATACAAAATGGGAACCCTTTTTCGGTAATGAATCTGCCTCCCCCGGCGCCTAGCATTCTCGAGTGGATGAGAATTAAACACCGACTCTACTTAGTGAAAGAGATTGTTCAACGCAGAATGAAAAAAATCAAGAAAGCGGAAACAAATCGTCGCAAAGGGAACTAGTAGTAGTGGTCAATGAGCCCAATGGAGCCCCAATCAGCAACAACCAGCAAGGAAGCAATTCAGCGAACACCTGAGCTCCACGCACGCAAGAACAAATGGATCAAGCAGTAGAGGAAACTGGACGCATCATGGCGGGATGGATGCATGATGAATCACCTTTGGTTTTGGTGAGGCAGAGCTGCACGAAGCAGAGGTCGGAGGTGTAGTTGAAGGCGCCATTCCAGTCCTCCTTCCTATGAAAATCACAACCCGTATAAATCACCGCCAAATCAAAGTTGTCGGGCTCATACGGGAGAAGAGAGCATGTCCGGCGTGCCGTCGTGAGGAAACAGAAACAAAGGATGCATGCGGGCGGAGTGTATGCACTAGTACTCGCATGTCGGAGACGTATGATACGTCCATTTTGCATCATGCTTTTATATCGATATTTATCACATTATGGACTGTTATTTCACTTTATGTCACAATACTTATGGCTATTCTCTCTTATTTTACAAGGTTTACACAAGGAGGGAGAATGCGGGTAGCTGGAATTCTGGTCTGGAAAAGGAGCAAATATTACAGACCTATTCTGCGCAACTCCAAATGTCCTGAAACTCCACGGAACGTCTTAAAAGAAATAAAGAAAAATCCACGCCAAAGATGAAGGCCGCCACGAGACTCCGCCGCCACGAGGCGGAACCTTGGCGGATCCAATCTAGAGCTCCGGCAGAGCTGTGCTGCCAGGGAAACTTCCCTCCCGGAGGGGGAAATCATCACCATCGTCATCACCAACGCTCCTCTCATCGGGAGAGGGCAATCTCCATCAACATCTTCACCAGCACCATCTCATCTCCAAACCCTAGTTCATCTCTTGTATCCAATTCTTGTCTCAAAGTCCGGGATTGGTGCTAGTAGGTTGCTAGTAGTGTTGATTACTCCTTGTAGTTGATGCTAGTTGGTTTAATTGGTGGAAGATCATATGTTCAAATCCTATATGCATATTATTACCCCTCTGATTATGAACATGAATATGCTTTGTGAGTAATTACGTTCGTTCCTGAGGACAAGGGAGAAGTCTTGCTATGAGTAGTCATGTGAATTTGGTATTCGTTTGATATTTTGATAAGATGTATGTTGTCTAGCCTCTAGTGGTGTTATGTGAACGTCGACTACATAACACTTCACCATTATTTGGGCCTAGAGGAAGGCATTGGGAAGTAATAAGTAGATGATGGGTTGCTAGAGTGACAGAAGCTTAAACCCTAGTTTATGCGTTGCTTCGTAAGGGGCTGATTTGGATCCATATGTTTCATGCTATGGTTAGGTTTACCTTAGTACTTTTGTTGTAGTTGCGGATGCTTGCAATAGAGGTTAATCATAAGTGGGATGCTTGTTCAAGTAAGAACAGCACCCAAGCACCGGTCCACCCACATATCAAATTATCAAAGTATCGAATGTGAATCATATGAATGTGATGAAAACTAGCTTGACGATATTCCCATGTGTCCTCGGGAGCGCTTTCCTATTATAAGAGTTTGTTCCGGCTTGTCCTTTGCTACAAAAAGGATTGGGACACCTTGATGCACTTTATTTACTTTTGTTACTTGTTGCTCGTTACAACTTATCCTATCACACAACTATCTGTCACCACTTATTTCAGTACTTGCAGATAATACCTTGCTGAAAACCACTTATCATTTCCTTCTGCTCCTCGTTGGGTTCGACACTCTTACCTATCGAAAGGAATACGATAGATCCCCTATACTTGTGGGTCATCAAGACTCTTTTCTGGCGCCGTTGCCGGGGAGTGTAGCGCCTTTGGTATGTGGAATTTGGTAAGGAAAAATGTATATAGTGTGCTGATATTTACTGTCATTTGTTACTATGGAAAGTAATTCTGTGAGGGGCTTGTTCGGGGTATCTTCACCCCGTCCAGTAGAGCAAAGAGTTTCTCCTCTACCTACTGAACCTATTGAAAATGAAATTCCTTATGAGTATCCTTCGGGTATGATAGAAAAACTGCTAGCTGATCCTTTTACAGGAGATGGAACAAAGCATCCTGATGAGCACTTAATATATGTGGATGAAGTTTGTGGATTATTTAATCTTGCAGGTATACCCGATGATGTTGCTAAGAAGAAGGTCTTCCCTTTTTCTTTGAAGGGAGACGCATTGGTATGGTATAGGCAATGTGATGATATGAGATCATGGGACTATAAAAGATTGAAGCTGGAATTTCATCAAAAGTATTACCCTAGCTATGCATCTTGTTCATCGTGATCGCAATTATATATATAATTTTTGGCCTCGCGAAGGAGAAAGCATCGCTCAAGCTTGGGGGAGGCTTAAATCAATGTTATATTCAGGCCCCAATCATGAGCTCTCAAGAGAAATAATTATGCAAAGTTTTTATGCTCGGCTTTCTGAAAACAATCGCAACATGCTCGATACTTCTTGTGCTGGCTCTTTTATGATGAAGACTATTGAATTCAGATGGAATTTATTGGATAGAATTAAACGCAACTCTGAAGATTGGGACCTCGACGAAGGTAAGGAGTCAGGTATGACACCTAAGTTTGATTGTGTTAAATCTTTTATGGATACCGATATTTTCCGTAAGTTTAGCACTAAATATGGACTTGACTCTTAGATAGTGGCTTCTTTCTGTGAATCTTTTGCTACTTATGTTGATCTCCCTAAGGAGAAGTGGTTTAAATATCATCCTCCCATAGAAGTAAAAGTAGCTGCACCTATTAAAGTTGAAGAAAAAACTGTCACTTATAATGATCCTATTGTTCCTACTTATATTGAGAAACCACCTTTCCCTGTTAGAATAAAGGATCATGCTAAAGCTTCAACTGTTGTTCTTAAAAGCAATATTAGAACTTATACACCTCCTGAGCAAGTTAAAGTAGAACCTAATATTGCTATTGTTAAAGATCTCTTTTCTGATAATATTGATGGGCATGTTATTCAGTTCGAAGATGAAACTGCTAGAATTGCTAAGCCTTGTGCTAAAGATAAACATAGACCTATGGTAGGCGTTCCTGTTATTTCTGTTAAAATAGGAGATCATTTTTATCATGGCTTATGTGATATAGGTGCTATTGCTAGTGTTATACCGCATACTTTATATGAAGAAATTAAGAATGAAATTGCACCTGCTGAGTTAGAAGATTTGATGTCACAATTAAACTTGCCAATACAGATACTATTTCAGCAATGGGAATTGTTAGAGATGTTGAAGTCTTGTGAGGGAAAACTAAATATCCTGCTGATTTTCTTGTTCTTGGTTCCCCACAGGATAGCTTTTGTCCCATTATATTTGGTAGACCCTTCTTAAATACTGTCAATGCTACCATAGATCGCACAAAGAATGTTGTTACTGTTGGCCTGGATGATATGGTTCATGAGTTTAATTTCTCTAAATTTAGTAAACAACATCGTGAGGAAGAATTACCTAGTAAGGATGAGATTATTGGTCTTGCTTCTATTGCCGTACCTCCTAGTGATCCTTTAGAACACTATTTGCTAGACCATGAAAATGATATGTTCATGAATGAAAGAAGGGAAATAGATGAAGTATTCTTTAAACAGGAACCTATTCTGAAACACAATTTGCCTGTTGAAATTTTAGGGGATCCTCCACCACCCAAGGGTGATCCCGTGTTTGAGCTTAAACATTTACCTGATAATCTTAAATATGCTTATCTTGATGAAAAGAAGATATATCCTATTATTATTAGTGCTAACCTTTCAGAGCATGAAGAAGAAAGATTATTGAAAACTCTGAAGAAGCATCGTGCTGCTATTGGATATAGTCTTGATGATCTTAAGGGCATTAGTCCCACTCTATGTCAACATAAAATAAATTTGGAAGCAGATGCCAAACCAGTTCGTGATCCTCAACGACGTCTGAATCCTAAAATGAAAGAAGTGGTAAGAAAAGAAATACTAAAGCTTCTGGAGGCAGGTATAATCTATCCTGTTGCTGATAGTGAGTGGGTAAGTCCTGTTCATTGTGTCCCTAAAAAGGGAGGTATTACTGTTGTTCCTAATGATAAAGATGAATTGATTCCACAAAGAATTATCGCAGGTTATAGGATGGTAATTGATTTTCGGAAATTAAATAAAGCTACTAAGAAAGATCATTACCCCTTACCTTTTATTGATCAAATGCTAGAAAGATTATGCAAACACACACACTATTGCTTTCTAGATGGTTATTCTGGTTTCTCTCAAATACCTGTGTCGGCTGAAGATCAATCAAAGACTACTTTTATATGCCCTTTTGGTACTTTTGCTTATAGACGTATGCCTTTTGGTTTATGTAATGCACCTGCTACCTTTCAAAGATGCATGATGGCTATATTCTCTAACTTTTGTGAAAAGATTTGTGAGGTTTTCATGGACGACTTTTCCGTCTATGGATCCTCTTTTGATGATTGCTTGAGCAATCTTGATCGAGTTTTGCAGAGATGTGAAGAAACTAATCTTGTCTTGAATTGCGAAAAGTGCCACTTTATGGTTAATGAAGGTATTGTCTTGGGGCACAAAGTTTCTTAAATAGGTATTGAAGTTGATAAAGCCAAGGTTGATGCTATTGAAAAGATGCCATGTCCCAAGGACATCAAAGGTGTAAGAAGTTTCCTTGGTCACGCCGGATTTTACAGGAGGTTCATTAAGGACTTCTCAAAAATTTCTCGGCCTCTGGATAATTTATTGCAAAAAGATATACCATTTGTCTTTGATGATGATTGTGTAGAAGCATTTGAAATACTTAAGAAAGCATTACACTACAAGAATCTTGTTAATTCATGACAGTCTCACTCCGTCACGGATCAGTCCAGAACCATCATGAATGGGCATGCGTGACGAACTAGAAATTCGTCATGTATATCGCGTCATAATTGATCATGATGCGCTCCATGACGGTTTTTGTCCGTCATGAACGTCACTTAACTGGCATGCTCATAACGGCGTTAACATACTTGCCACACCATTAGCTGACATGGATCTTATGTGGCAGCCCATGAATTGATTGGTCCAATTAGAATTTTGGAGACCAACGGCCCATGTATTATTCGACCCAATTGAAATATGGGCCCATTAAATTTCAGCTCAATCCAAGGACCACTAATTTCAATAAGAGTTTAGCTCATTGCAAATATTGGTACTTGAAAAAATTTAGCCATTACAAATTTAAAAAAATATATGCACATATCATTTAAACAAAGAAAATTACATAAGCACATCAAAAAATGCATAGCATTTTACAGACAAGAAACAGCACAAAAAACTTAAAAGTACAGACATTGTCTGACAATACACCTGTCTAGAGCAAAACATATAATTATAAAAAAAGGTCTCGTAGAACACCCTACGCTCCTCGGAAGGCACTACCGCCCGCTCAACGCCGACGAGATCTCGCGGGATGACAACCGGGGGTCATTTCCTTTGTGTTTCTAGACGCAGATCCGGCAAATCCCCGCCACATCACCAAAAGGAGAAACATATCTGTCACCATCTCGCCTCAACACATACTCCTTAGCAGCCATGGACCCGGATCCAGCCCGGGGCGTTGAGGCCGTCGTAGACCTGCGAGGACACGGATGCGAGCGTGTGTACTGCGAGGGAGCCATAGCAGACGGTGGTGCCCTTGCTGATGCCGTTGGAGCAGGCGCCGGGATGGGCACGTGCAGATCTGGGGCACGCAACACCAGGCGATCCCGGAGGATGCGGCCGGCGGGGTCTGGGATGGCGAGGTCGGCCTTCAACGGGGCCGCCTCCTCCGGGGACGAGGTTGTCGTCACGGCGGCAGGCGCAACCAACCTTGACGGTAGGTAGCAGCCGACGCCATGCTTGCCATCGAGGCAGGAGCAGATGCAGAGCGAAATATGGCCGTGGATGAGTTAGTGGTGGCGGTCTCCTTCCTTTTTCCTGGTGAAGTGCAAGCGGCAGCGAATTGGGAGGTTGGAGGTGAAGGATGGAGGCGGAAAGATCTAGAGTCCTATCGAAAGAGGAAGAAGGAAGAGCAGGGGCGGTTGCGGCGTGGAAAAGAGGCCCGCAGCTGCGTAGGGAAAGAAGATGAGAGAGGGGCAGGGGTTTCCCTTGCCATTGGATTTAGAGGATCAAACGGTGGGGACACTCGATCCGTGTGATGGTTGGTTGGACCAATCAGAACGTCAAATTTGCCTCACGCGGGATCACTTCCAGGTACACCGTTCTGTAGCATCGCCCATTAACAACGTTCTGTAGCACTGCCTCCTACTGCCACGTTGGTTCATTCAACCAACAAATGTTCCCTAAAAATGTTTTTTCGTTTGATTAAACATAAGGCAGTCCACTGTAAAAAAACATATGGCAGTCCACTGTAAAAAAACATAAGGCAGCCCGTGCGGTCATTCTTTGCCTTAGCGATGCTATGATATGTAGGATAGGATCGATGTTAGTTAATGTGAAAAGGTTTGAATTATTCACAAAACTGTTTTATTTCTCAACACAAGATATTCACCCACTACAAAAAATAGTCAAATCAATTTGATAAAATATGATCACCTGGATTGTTGAGAATGTTTAACTCCGCGGAGGGAAATGTTTTGATATGGTCTGAAATTGTTCTTTTGTTCAAGAACATGCTCATGGTCATTAACAAAAAGGTTGAACACAAGAAAAATAATGATTTGGTATATCTTGTTTGGTAGGAGTTTCAATAACTTCCAAACGAATTTAATATTTCTATACTTCAAATGAATTTCCGCCTACTCATTAAAATTACTTCCAATTTGAATCACATGTCTCTCAAATAGGTTTAAACATTTCCACACTGCCCGAATATGTTTGGCCCTGAGGTTGTTCAGTTTGCGACACACTAGATAGTGTTAATAAAATAGCATGACTAGTCTATCCACGACGGTTTCCGTGACGGTCCGTTGATGTCTGTCATAAAATAGCTACATTTTCGAGGCTCATCCGCATCTTAATGATCCGTGACGGTTTCCATGACAGTTTCCTTGAACGTCATCAGAAATCCGTCATGGATTAACAGATTTCTTGTAGTGTTAGTCTCTGCACCTATTGTTCAGCCACCTGATTGGAATTTACCCTTTGAAATTATGTGTGATGCTAGTGATTATGCTGTAGGTGATGTTCTAGGGAAAAGAGTTGATAAGAAATTAAATGTTATCCATTATGCTAGTAAAACTCTAGACAATGCTCAAAGAAATTATGCTACTACTGAAAAGGAACTTTTAGAAGTTGTATTTGCTTGTGATATGTTCAGATCTTATATTGTTGATTCTAAAGTAACTATTCACACCGATCATGCTGCTATTAAATACCTTATGGAAAAGAAAGATGCTAAACCTAGACTTATTAGATGGGTTCTCTTCCTACAAGAATTTGATTTGAATATTGTTGATAGAAAGGGAGCTGAGAACCTCGTTGCAGACAACTTATCTAGGTTAGAAAATATTCTTGATGACCCACTACCTATTAATGATGACTTTCCTCATGAACAATTAAATGTTATAAGTACTTCTCGTAGTATTCCATGGTATGCTGATTATGCTAACTATATTGTTGCTAAGTTTATACCACCTAGCTTCACATACCAGCAAAAGAAAAAGTTTTTCTATGATTTAAGACATTACTTTTGGGATGACCCACTTCTTTATAAGGAAGGAGTAGATGGTGTTATTAGATGTTGTGTACCTGAGCATGAACAGGAACATATCCTACGCAAGTGTCATTCTGAGTCTTATGGAGGACATCACGCTGGAGATAGAACTGCACATAAGGTATTGCAATCTGGTTTTTATTGGCCTACTCTCTTCAAGGATGCCCGTAAGTTTGTCTTGTCTTGCAATGAATGTCAAAGAATTGGTAATATTAGTAGACATCAAGAAATTCCTATGAATTATTCACTTGTTATTGCACCATTTGATGTTTGGGGCTTTGATTATATGGGACATTTTCCTGCCTCTAATGGGTACACACATATTCTAGTTGCTGTTGATTACGTTACTAAGTGGGTAGAAGCTATTCCAACTAGTAGTGCTGATCATAACACTTCTATTAAAATGCTTAAGGAAGTTATTTTTCCGAGGTTTGGAGTCCCTAGATATTTAATGACTGATGGTGGTTCACACTTTATTCATGGTGCCTTCCGTAAAATGCTTGCTAAATATGATGTTAATCATAGAATTGCATATCCTTATCACCCACAGTCTAGTGGTCAAGTAGAACTAAGCAATAGAGAGCTCAAATTAATTTAGCAAAAGACTGTTAATAGGTCTAGAAAGAATTGGTCTAAGAAACTTGATGATGCATTATGGGCTTATAGAACTGCATATAAAAATCCTATGGGTATGTCTCCGTATAAAATGGTTTATGGAAAAGCATGTCACTTACCTCTCGAACTAGAACATAAGGCATATTGGGCTATTAAAGAGCTCAACTATGATTTTAAACTTGCCGGTGAGAAGAGGTTATTTGATATTAGCTCACTTGATGAATGGAGAACCCAAGCTTATGAAAATGCCAAGTTGTTTAAGGAAAAAGTTAAAAGATGGCATGACAAAAGGATACAAAAGTGTGAGTTTAATGTAGGTGATTATGTATTGCTATACAACTCTCGTTTAAGATTTTTTGCAGGAAAACTTCTCTCTAAATGGGAAGGCCCCTACATCATCGAAGAGGTCTATCGTTCCGGTGCCATAAAAATCAACAACTTCGAGGGCACAAATCCAAAGGTGGTAAATGGTCAAAGAATTAAACATTATATCTCAGGTAATCCCATAAATATTGAAACCAATATTATTGAAACCATAACCCCGAAGGAATACATAAGAGACACTTTCCGGAATGTTTCAGACTCCGAAAAGCAATAGGTATGTGGTACGGTAAGTAAACCGACTCCCAAACAATTTCTAAGGCAATATTTCTCCGTTTTGGAATATTTAGAAAAATGGAAAAATAAGTAGCAGTCCGGGAAGGACACGAGGGCCCCACGAGGGTGGTGGGCGCGCCCTACCCCCCTGGGCGCGCCCCTACCTCGTGCGCGCCTCGTGTGCCCTCCGGACTCCGTTTTATTGCATGTTACATATTTTGGTCGGTAAAAATTCATTATATATTCTCCCGAAGGTTTTGACTCCCGTATCACGCAAATTTCCTCTGTTTTTGTTTTCGAGTTGTTGCTGCTGCAGATTAGAGCAAGATGTCTTCTCAAGAGTCAATCGGGGAGAGCCGGGTATCTAATCCGGCACCGGAACCAAGGGCAAACAGCGACGCTGACCACTTTGGGCCAGCAACGGAGGAAGAGATGGAGGCTGACTTAATGAGAGTAGATGCCATGGAGGATCAAGAAATCACCTTTCGCCTCCGAGCTGGGTTCACGATGGGGGAACTGCAGAGCTCAGCTATTCCAAACTCGGTTATCCCTTCTAATGTTAGATTTCTTTCTTATGAAAATATGAAGAGAAGTGTCACTTGTTCTCCCGCAGCTATGCAACACCCTTGGGTGCAAGGAGCTTTAGCTGTCATAGGAAAGCTTCGTAAGGAAATAATGGATCTCAAACGGCAAGTCAATAAGCTCGAGGAGGAGAACCGCATCCTGAGGGGAATCATCGCCAAGAATATTACACCGACAACAAAGAAGGAGACATAACCACATGGGTATGGGCACTCCCCTTGGCAACTGCCAAGCTTGGGAGAGGTGCCCCGGTATCGTATCACAATCACAACTCCTATCTTTACCGTTTTTCTTAGTTCGATCCTATTAGTAGTATCTTGATCTAGTAAAATAAAGTTTATGGCATGATCTAGTTTTGAGTTTTGCTTTATGATCCCTCTATGTAATCGAGTCTGTGAGCTTTATATAATAAAGATTAGTGTTGAGTCAAGGGCTTGATTATTTTGCCATGATCTTGAGTGAATAAAAGAAAAGAGAAAAAGAATAAAAAGAAACCAAGAGTTCATATTGATCTTATTGAGAGTAATGACTTCACATAGAAAGAGTATGAAGATTAAAAGTTGTTGGGAGTTGGCAGACATAGCTTTGGTCATTGTTGCAATTAATAGGAAGTAATAAGGAAAGGGAGGTTTTCACATATCGATATATTATCATTGACATCTTTTATGATTGGGAGCACTCATTAAAATATGACATGCTAAAGAGTTGATGTTGGACAAGGAAGACAATGTAATGAGTTATGTCTTTCTTATATCTGAGATAAAGTATGTTGTCATGGTTCCTAGCTTGCCTTTCCCCCTCATGCTAGCCAAATTCTCAGCACCAAGTAGAAATACTACTTGTGCTTCCAAATATCCCTAAACCAGTTTTGCCATGAGAGTCCACCATATCTACCTATGGATTGAGTAAGATCCTTCAAGTAAGTTGTCATCGGTGCAAAGCAATAAAAATTGCTCTAAATATGTATGATTGATTGGTATGGGAGAAATAACCTTTATACGATCTTGTGATGTGGAAGTAATAAAAACGATGGACTGCATAATAAAGGTTCATATCACAAGTGGCAATATAAAGTGACGTTCTTTCGCATTGAGATTTTATATATCCAACCATAAAAGCCCATGGCAACATCTGCTTCCCTCTGCGAAGGGCCTATCATTTATTATTATCTTCTTCCTTATGCAAGAGTCACGGTGATCTTCACCTTTTCTTTTTCATTTTATACTTTGGCAAGCTCAGCATGTTGGAAAGAACATGATATATATATATATATATATATATCTAATAGGATGTAGGGGAGCATGAACCATTATTGTTGACATTACCCTTGAGGTAAAAGGTTGTGGGGAAAAACTATAAGCCCCTATCTTTCTTTGTGTCCGACTAAAACTCTGTAACCACAAGTATTGCGTGAGTGTTAGCAATTATGGAGGACTAAATGACAGTTGAGTATGTGGACTTGCTTTTTAGCTCTTACATAGACTCTTTCCGATGTTATGATAAATTGCAATTGCTTCAATGACTGAGATTATAGTTTGTTGGAGCCCAATAAGGTTTATGACTTATACTTTTGCATTGTGAATAGATCATCACTTGAACATAAGTAATCATATGACAAAATCTATATATGTTGATGTTATAAGAATAATCATGATGCCTTCATGTCTGTATTTTATTTTTATCGACGCCTCTACCTCTAAACATGAGGACATATTTATTGTTATCGGCTTTTCGCTTGAGGATAAGCGAGGTCTAAGATTGGGGAGTTGATACGTCCATTTTGCATCATGCTTTTATATCAATATTTATCGCATTATGGACTGTTATTTCACTTTATGTCACAATACTTATGGCTATTCTCTCTTATTTTACAAGGTTTACACAAGGCGGGAGAATGCCAGCAGCTGGAATTCTGGTCTGGAAAAAGAGCAAATATTAGAGACCTATTATGCGCAACTCCAAAAGTCCTGAAACTCCACGGAATGTCTTAAAAGAAATAAAAAAAATCCACACCAAAGATGAAGGCCAGGGGGGCCACACCCTGCTCACGAGGGTGGTGGCGCCCCCCTAGGGCGCGCCCCCCTATCTAGTGGGCCCCCTGGTGGCTCTCCGATGCCCATCTTCTCCTATTTGAGGTCTTTCGATGAGAAAAAAATAGAGAGGAACTTTTCGGGACGAGACTCCGCCGCCACGAGGCGGAACCTTGGCGGATCCAATCTAGAGCTCCGGCAAAGCTGTTCTGCCGGGGAAACTTCCCTCCCGGAGGGGGAAATCATCACCACCGTCATCACCAACGCTCCTCTCATCAGGAGAGGGCAATCTCCATCAACATCTTCACCAGCACCATCTCATCTCCAAACCCTAGTTCATCTCTTGTATCCAATTCTTGTCTCAGTGTTCGGGATTGGTGCTAGTAGGTTGTTAGTAGTGTTGATTACTCCTTGTAGTTGATGCTAGTTGGTTTAATTGGTGGAAGATCATATGTTCAGATCATATATGCATATTATTACCCCTCTGATTATGAACATGAATATGCTTTATGAGTAATTACGTTCGTTCCTGGGGACAAGGGAGAAGTCTTGCTATGAGTAGTCATGTGAATTTGGTATTCGTTTGATATTTTGATAAGATGTATGTTGTCTAGCCTATAGTGGTGTTATGTGAACGTCAACTACATAACACTTCACCATTATTTGGGCCTAGAGGAAGGCATTGGGAAGTAATAAGTAGATGATGGGTTGCTAGAGTGACGGAAGCTTAAACCCTAGTTTATGTGTTGCTTCGTAAGGGGCTGATTTGGATCCATATGTTTCATCCTATGGTTAGGTTTACCTTAATACTTTTGTTGTAGTTGCGGATGCTTGCAATAAAGGTTAATCATAAGTGGGATGCTTGTTCAAGTAAGAACATCACCCAAGCACCGGTCCACCCACATATCAAATTATCAAAGTATCGAACGCGAATCATATGAACGTGATGAAAACTAGCTTGATGATATTCCCATGTGTCCTCAGGAGTGCTTTTCCTATTATAAGGGTTTGTTCCGGCTTGTCCTTTGCTACAAAAAGGATTGGGCCACCTTGCTGCACTTTATTTACTTTTGTTATTTGTTGCTCGTTATAACTTATCCTATCACAAAACTATCTGTCACCACTTATTTCAGTACTTGTAGAGAATACCTTGCTGAAAACCACTTATCATTTCCTTCTGCTCCTTGTTGGGTTCGACACTCTTACTTATCGAAAGGACTACGATAGATCCCCTATACTTGTGGGTCATCAACGTATATGCTGAAGCGGTCGGAGATGGTCCTGGCGACGTCGTTGGTGCCTTTGTGAGCCCCGTGAGCTGCGCCTGCACGCCCCTCATCTCCGGCGGCACTGCCAGGCCGGGCCGGAGCACAGCCGCACAGTGTAGGCACGATGTGGGAGAAGCAGCTGCGTAGAGGGACTAGGCAGGCAGGGAGAGCGGACACATGAGCGATTCGGCAGATTTGGATTCCTTTCCTATATATCCAATCATGTGGTCCTCGGCTGGTACTTGTGGATTCAAAAGCTCAAGAAAAGAATCACCCTATGCTGGTCAAAGAACAGCAGTAGATGCTATTCGTACAAGTGCGATTAACCTCTGGATTTGAAATCACTGCTTATATACCTGGTAGAGCGGGTAGATCCTGGCGAGATGTGCCCACAGATAAGGACACATAGGGCATGTTTTGTTGCCCGCATGCAGCCCAACCAGGCCCGCGTGGGTTGTGCGCGGCCTGTTTGGTTGCCTGGGCTGCATGCGGTTTGAGGCCCGCACAGACCTTAAAGCAGCCCGCAGCCTGGCCCGGCGGAAACTGCCGAATCGGCAGTTTCTCGCGAACCTGGTCGCGCGCGGCCACGCGTACGAGGCAGTTGCACGCCTTGGGCAGCGCGGGACATGGAGGCGACATCTCATTACTCTCCCCACACTCTCCTGTCACCGCCCAGATGCACTATTCCCACCGCTCCCTCTCTCCTCCTCACCGCCCCTCCCTCTCCTCTCCTCCGATGGCTCCGCCCCGCCCAGCGCCGCGCCGCCCTCTGACCCCTGTCGACCAGCGCATCACCGGCATCCAGGAGCACTGGCTGGCCGGGCTCCAGAAATCGGGCCACGACCTAGCATCGGCGCTGCGCGCGCTGTCCCCCATCCGCTGCCGGCCACCACGAGCGCCGGACAATGCGGTGCCGGCTGCTCTTGCTCCACCGCCGATTCCGGACCTGGTGGTCCTGGACTCGGCGCCGGCACCGTCGAGGGAGCCGCCCCTTCTTGGGACCCCATTGGTCACGGGGGTTTTCTTGACCCCCGTCCAAGGGTTTTCCCCGGTCGGCGGGCCGTCCTTCTCGACCTCCGGCGTGGCGTTGAGCACGTGGCTGAGGCCGCATGCCATCGTCGGGGTCGGCTCCTCGTCTGCTCCACCCCCTCTCTCCTTCTCGCCGGGGTTTTCACCCCGGCCTCGGTTCGCCGCGGCTGCGCGTGCTCTGGTGAGTCAAACCCCTCAATCCTTGCTCCTAGATGTAGATTAGATGTTTATTTCTTAGGCATGTGGTAGTAGTTACTGGATTCGGTAGGATTAGATAGGATTATGGCAGATCCGATTGGATGCGATCCCAATCGAATCCAATTGGACTAATCTGTTCTTGTTTTGTACAGTGTGTGCTAGGATAATTTTTCTTGTGCTAGTGCTTGTGTGTCCTATGATTTGTGTTCATGCTAGTAGGTGTGTTGATGATAGAATCATGTTGAGTGATGAATGTTAGAATCATGTTCACTGATGGCATGTTCATGTTCTTCATGTTGAGTGATGAATGCTAGAATCATGTTGACTGATGGCATGTTCATGTTCTAGATAGGATCATGTTCATGTTTCATGTTGCTAACATACATGTTCTAGCTAGGGTTTGTGTTGAATGTTATACGTGCATGTAGTAGGAGCATTTTAGGTGGTGCCAAATCTGCATGGCTGCACATGGGTGCTATTGGCACTTGGTGTTGCTATTTTTAGATGTTATTATATTTAGGATAGTGCAGTGTTGAGTGCCAGTTGCATCAAAGACGATGGCACTGATCAGTGGACTTGTCCAACAGCAAGTGCCATTGATAAGTGCCATTTTGCCCACTGTTGGGAAAAATGGCACTTGCTGTTGGACAAGTCCACTGATCAGTGGCACTTGCCCAACAACAAGTGCCATTGATAAGTGCCATTTTCTCAAAAAGTTTGTGGACTGATCAGTGTCATTTGCTCTTGGGCAAATGTCCCTGATCAGCGCCATTTTGCTAAGAGTTTGTGCACCAATACTTGTCATCTTACCTGACACGATATTGAAGACTGAATGGGATGTGCCGGGAGGAGGAGCTCAGGTGGTGGCCGGAGCTGAGCGCGGCGAGGATTTCATCCCCATGAACAGGTGGCTCAGGAAGGTGGACCTGCCTGGCAAGATCGCCTTCATGAGTGTGCCTCGTTCAAGGGGACGATCTCCGAGGCAGGGCCATGAGGAGGGGGCCAGGGAGCTAGCCGATGTGCTTCTACCAGCAGATCAAGGACAACGAGTACCTCGCCATGCTCGTCGTGCCTCCCAAGTTCGTGGAGGTGATGAATACCTGGCTGGTCATCAAGCGGCTCTCGAGCGTGGTCAGGCTGTCGGCAAACAAGCGGTGCGTGTTCTGGGTGCAGGTGCAGAACTTCGAGGGGCACATGGTGCTTGGCCGGGGCTGGAACTACTTCTGCCGCCGCCACCGGATCGTCCCCGACGACCTCGTCGTTTTGCGCATCTCCGGACTCGGACTGAAGGTTCAGATCTATAACCATGACTCCTCGGTGATGTGCAGGTTTCGTTGCACCAGGCACAATTGCGTTGGTAACATCGAGCAGGCTATGTAGTTAACTTAAGTAAGGTGTTAGTGGAGAACTTTTATGGTGCGTGGCGAGACTTGTGCTGGAACTTGTTCATATTTTGGCCAGGAGCAGCACCCTGGCATGGAGCAGGGAAGGAGGATGCCCCTGCTTTTAATCTAGACTTATGCTATGTAGTTAAGTAGTTTGCTTTCTTTTCTTTGCTTGTTGTGTTAAGTTTGTTGTCATTACATTGCTTGCTTTGTTTGATCTTGTTGTTCTGTTGTTGCTGTTGTGCTGATCATGTGGTGGTAAGGCCACCACATTTGAATGGGGTGAGCAGAACACAAACGTTGTTTGCAACCAAACAGCTGAAGTTTGCATCTGCTCACACCCTAAGCACAAAAACGGCAACCAAACAGCAGGGGGTAAATGCCTCTCCGTGTGATGCAGGCAACCAAACAGATTGCATCTGCTGCATATGAGGCTGCATTTCATCAACCAGGCTGGCTGGAGAGGGACATGCAATGCAACTACTGTTGCAAGCCCATACTACCTCTCAATCCTGCGAGAGGCCAGTGACCCAGCTGGAACAGTACCCTCGGGTAGGAGGTAGGCCGATCCCTCACAGGCACGTATCACTGGTAACACCTGCGAGGTAACTGTGCCGTGAGATTCTTACGGAAAAAGCTGGCACAAATCCGTACGTACATGGACGTTCGAGATAAGCGGGCCGGGGTGTAGGTGCTCTATTTAATATTTTCGCTCCCTCCCCCACCCTCTTTTTAAAAGAACGACATCTTGCCTTAGCTCAGTATTTTCGCTCCACATGTTGTAGTATGTTTATCATACCACCTACTTTTCGCATCTCTTGTGAGAATAGTTGCCCCTGGATACGTGCATTGTTACTTGGACTACGAGGCATCCAGGAACAATCAGCTCCTACATGGTTCAGATGCTGGAGATTGCAATTTTGCAAGTGGTAAAGCTCAACTATTGGGTATTGATGCTCATCAGATACAACTCAGAAGACGAGTAGGGAAACTAAATGATAGCATCTAGCAGAGAGATGGTTCAAGTGGCAAAGAGAGGATTTTGGCTCCTCTCACACATTACGGTTACAATATTGCAGATGGCAATGACCCACCCTGCAGCTAGATTGAAACTGTTCTGAACATGCATCAGACTTGCTGCAAGGTAACAGTGATGTGCCGAAGTAGCAAAAGTGAACTCTAATTTCTTTCCTTCAAGAGCTATCTGACTCTGCATCATCTAGATATATATGGTTCTGGTTGCTCCTTGTACCTTCTAGTTTATGGGCCAATGGAATTTTAGTAGCTCTTTTGCTGACTTTCTGACGAAAAGAATGTGTGAGCTGACCAGTAACATATAGCCGGTACTACAAGTTGCAATGGCCGTCCAAGTATATCAATCTAGTGTCTAGACCTGCCAAGAAAATATTAAAATTCTGATGAGGTTTTAGAGGTGTATGCATGCAACTAAATAAATTAACTCTGGTATGTGTAAACTGGTTGATGATGTATTCAACATTTTACATATGGTTTTAGAGTCAACAGATCTCAAATTCAATGTCTTATGAACATACTAGGTAAAAAATTATGATTCATGTTAACGTTGCGCTTAAGATCTAAATGAGCATAAAAGTCTTGACACATGTCATCCACCCATCTTCTAAACTTTATTGCTCATGCAATACAATAAGGTGATGCCAGAGAATACGACACTTGGTCTTGCAGTCAGGCATACTTTGAGGTCTACAGGTTTAACTATCACCAAATCGATATTGTTCTATTTTTTAGTACTTGTAATTTACACTGCTTTAATCTATTTCACACCATATGAATATCAAGGGCTAAACATAAGTTTTCTTAATTGATTAGCTTCGATTCACATGTTAACGTGTATCACATGTCATTCAAAATATAGCTCTTCTGCACCAGGAACATTAAGAGAATGTTGAATATTTTCACAAAAAGAAAAGAGAATGTTCAATCAAAGTACAGGGACGGTGGGACCCGGCCTGGTTCAAAAGATATGGTCTTGACATTTGTTGGATGGATACCTAGTGCAACCACCACCTTTCCCTTGTTTAAGTGCATTGGATCTTGCCTTAACTCTATATATTCGCTTGGCATGCTTGTAGCCTGCTTACCATTTCCTACTTATTGTCACTCCCCGGAATAGTTTCACCATAGATGAAATACTAGATAAAGAGAGACATCTCAGTAACGAGAAATTTGATATGTACTTTGCTGCTTGGGTTATGAGGCATCCGGGAATGATCCGCTGCTAGACGTTGAAATCCCGCGGCCTTGTGAGCGACGTCTTGGGCCAGATTTATTTTACACGGTCGGCGCAGCCCCCGCACAACCGCATATGTGTTCTTTCGGGGTCGGTACTCGTGGCAGAGCCAGGGTCGCTGAATTTTGAGAATAATTGGTCAAGTCGAGGACATTTCGACAGATTCATTGTGTTCTATCTTTGTATTCACCTTGGTGAGGTAAATAAAAAGGCAAATTTCATAAGAGCTTTTAGTCAAGAACTCCCCGCTCCTAGTCCTGGCGTGAAGACGAATAAAAAGTTCGTTCTACCCACTTGCTTCCCCGCTCCGACCAACCTACAAAACGGAACGAATCCCACCTCACTAGTCCCGTGTTAATCAATCTCTCTCACACACACACCTAGTTGAGATAAATCCTCTCGCTCTCCGCGCCACCCAGCGCATGCCCATGCCCAACTTGAGCATCAACCATTTTCATAGGCGCGCTCCAAGCGTCAACCATCTTTGTGGCGCCAGGGTTATCACCGTACCCGTTGTTGCAGCCGCGCCACGGCTACTGCCACCCGAGCAATGCCTCTTCGCTCCCGTGTTGCTCTCACTCACTTCGGACATAAGAGCATCTCTAACCGATCCCTTAAGAAGCTTCCTAATAGTAAATAATCCGCTTTGCTTTAAAAAAATTCTCCTAGGCAGGCCCGACCATTATATTTACTCCTCTGCATCTGCGATGAGTATAATTTTTTAGCCTTCATTCTCGCCGACCGCTATGCCCTGCTTGGCCGCATCAACACTGGCGCTGCCCTCCTTGCCTCCGCCGCTCACCAGACGCCATCCCCGACAGCCCATAGCCCCTCCGACCTCTGGCCACCAAATTCCAGTGAAATTCCGACCATATTTCTTATAAACTTCTTTTGCATCATCTCTGACCATGGCAGCGCTCCTCCTCCTTGTCCCTAGCTTGGTGGTGCTCCTCCCTTCGTGCCCACCATCAACATCCGGCTACACCCTACCGCACACCTCTCCATAGGATCCCCTCCCTTCGCCGCTGAGGTCTCAATTGTTAATGGGCATCTAGGATCCACTGTGCGTTGCACGATTGACTAGTTCAAAAGGGTCATCCAGGGCGTGTCATCGTGGAGGCCCGTGTAGCACGGAGAGGAACACCCCATGAACCACTACATGATCAACTATCCTGGCCTTCTCGCGTACTGCCGCAACACGGCGGCCGTAATCCTCGTCAACATCGCCGATGTTGTCGACATTGGTGAAGCCCTTGGTGGTGTTAGCTTGACGCCCACAAGGTGGTGCATGCTCGAGGTGCTGACCAGGCTGCGGCGCAAGATGGCTTTCGAGTAGTTGTATCGGAACCGGAAAGTGATTGAACGTAACTCCAGGGGAAGCTCTGCTCCGCCAGGTTCAATAAACCTCAATCACGCGACAAAGCGTGTTCCAGCTTTCTTTTGGCTCGGCGGACCTGATATGGTTTCATTACACTATAGGAAATGCATAGACAGTCCCCGCAGCAAACTGAGGCCCTGTAGTGCACCCTACGTACCGCATACGAATAATAGGTCCTCCTAGAAGTGGGTTCTGCACAGGTTTTTTCCGTTGTCCACTGGGATGGTAATTAAGCTTGTTCAACTTCCTCATAACCCAGTTCGGATGGCTCTACTTTCTTCACCAAAAACGAAGGCTCCTTGTTTCAGATCTTTTCGCCCCAAGAAGGTAGAGAAGAATCCCTAGCGCAGATGTGCCTAGTTATGCTAGCCAAGGACGACACGTCCACTGCGTATCTGTTCTTGGATGATGGCGAGGTGATGCTTATGGGCATCCAGTTGTTGGTGCAGCCGAAGAAGCTTGCCATTTATGTAAACAAGGACATTGGTGCAACCGATTCCAACACCGCTGTAATCGTCTTGCCACCACGTAGGCCGCCGGCTTGCTTTGCGACATGAGGCCAAACGGTTAGGAGCCACATTCTAGCTAGTATGTATGTTGCGAGTGTTGCATTGCAAGTGTTTGATGAAATGCATGAGCCAAATATAATCTTTTGGGAGATAAGTTTGGGGGATCGGCTAGGAGCTGTTTTTTTAGCGGAACAATATAATTAGTTAAAAGATAGGACTCCATGTAAAGTCCTAAATTATATGGGATCAGTTAGAGATGCTCTAATGCCCACAGCTCCCTTCCCTGGGCCAGGGTGACGACACCTTCGTGCCATCCGAAGTGGTGCCCACCATCCCATCGAACCTGAGCTAGCCCGCCCAACCTTGACGTGCTTGAGCCCAAATCTGCACTCGCGCCTTTCGGTTCGGCCACGCCCACCGCCCTCTTCTAGATGCAATCCTGCGCCACGCAATCACCCCGCGTGGCAATCGACGTGCTCTCGGTTACGGTGCCTAGTGGCCATCATGTGGTTGGTGTAGTGGATAGGATAAAGTGAAGGACAACTTCAGCGATCCTTCAGGACTCGGGCATCAGGAAAAGTTGGTACTATGTTGGTTGGTCGGTTGGGCCCTGTTTTTTGATAATTTTTAGTAACCTCTTGTAAATTTCATCGCTGAGTTGATATTTTTTCCAGGTGTTATATTCTGCAGACTTTTCTTGCGAATTTTTTATGTGAAGATTATTTGGGCCATTCTTGTAATAAGACTGGATTGAATATTTCGTTGATGATTATATGGAATTATCATTCTTTTTTTGATAAAGGGGGCTTTTAATGACTCAAATGTAATATTAAGGGCGTATAAAAACAAGATGATCAACACCTGGCCTCTCCACAGCTAGGATGGACACAACCAAACACCGATAGTTTGACAAAGCAAAATTTATAAACCAATATATCGGCAACCCGAACCGTTGCTACAATCTTATCAGCTACACAAATTACCCAATTATTAAGCACTTTGTGAAACTCTTGAGAAAAACATTTAACAAGCAAATCGGTCTATATTGCTGCAAAGTTTGAGCATCAACACATTTTGGTAACAGAGCAAGCACTCCATAATTGAATCTAGCTAAGTCTACCTTTCCTATGCGATACTCAGAAAATAGATCTAATAAATCCACCCCTAAACATGCCATTTTTTGATAAAACTATATAGGAAAGCCATCAGGGCCAGGGGCTTTATTATGTTTCATTTCAAAATCAACAGCTCTCATCTCTTCTAAAGTAAACTGTATATCAAGGGTTGCTTTGTCTACCTCATCTAAAACAATAGGCATATAAATATTAAGAGATAAATTACTAATCCTCTCAGCATGACCATATAAGTTCCTATAAAAGGAAGTTGCATACAACAGCAAATATTTGCCCCCCTACAACACTTCATTAGCAACAGTATTAAGAGAAATAATTTTATTTGTCCTCTGCCTTCTACTATCCCTAGACATGAAATAACTAGTTAAAGTGTCTCATTCTAGCAACTCTTTATCTTGGACGCCGATAAGTGCCACACTTATGGGCGTTAGGGAGTTCGCCCGCACATTTTGTGTGGTGTATAAGAGGAACAGCCCACACACCTACGTGTGGGCAAAACAACCAGCGCCCACACGCCTCTTTTTTCCCGTCCCGATCCCTCTCACACGCGTGCGTGTGGGCGAAGTTGATAACGCCCACACGCCCGTATGTCAGGCCTCGTACCTCCTGGTCCCGCACGCCACGCGTGACGGTCACCGCACGCCCGCAGTTGCCATGGTCCAGACCCTCGTCCATATTCGTTTAACTGCAGTTGTCATGTCGCTGAACTACGGTTGCCATGTCGGACAACTGCAGTTGCCATGGTTGCTCAACTGCAGTTGCCATGTATGGTCTGGTCTAATGTAGTTGCCATGATTTCATAACTTTAGGAGTTGCCACATACTAACACTAGGCAGTTGAGAGAGTTGCCATGTGCTCACAAGCATGCTAGGGCAGTTGCCATGTAAAAAGGAAGAGATGACATCTGCTTACGTGCACGTTAGGGCAGTTGCCATGTATCATGCAAAAACATATGGCAACTCGGTAAAAGAGAGTTGACATCTGCTTACGTGCACACTAGGCAGTTGCCGTGTACCCTGCAAAACACATGACAAACTCGGGTAAAAAAAAGAGTTGCCACCTGCTTATAAAGGACACTAAGAGCAGTTGCCATGTGCACTACAAAACACATGGCAACTAGCAGCTTGGGTGTGGGAGAGGAGACGGGCGTGTGGGCGAGATGGCAAATAGCCACACACTAGCCCTTGTGTGTGCGTGCAAAATGGCGTGTGGGCGAACTGCTGAACGCACACACACCAGCCCCTCCTGTGTGGTGAAACGGCCGTGTGGGCGACCGACTGAACGACCACACATCAGGCCAGTCCTACGCGGCACTAGAAATATGCCAAGATTCGTGCGCTCACCAACAGACGCGGATCCACGCGTGTGGGTGAGATGCAAACGCCCACACATGCGGGCGTTAACATCTCCGTTTATCTTTAGATCTTTGCAACTACGTACTTAATTTCTTCCTCTTTATTAATCTTAAACAATTCCTCTTCTAGCTCTTACCTAATATATACTTGTCCTTAGTTAGACCTATTAATTCACTTTCTCTATCAACATCATCTATAGCTTTAGTAAAAAAAAACTTCTGTTTTTTATGAAGCCAAACATAATTGAGATTCCAGCCTTTCAACATTTTCCTAAGGGCCCTAGCTCTGTTTTGCCACTGATCTTGCAAAGTTCTGCCACAATAAACATCACACAAAACTTTGATGACTACAGTATCAAGGTCCTCTCTCAAGAACCAACAACATTCAAATTTAAAAGGTCTAATAATTTTAGGTATATTCAAGCCAAAGTCTAGTAAGGGGGAATGATCCGATAGTACTCTAGGGAGTGCTCTAAGAAATATTAAAGGGAAAAGCAACTCATAAGATAGAAACATCAACATTCTGTCCAACTTTTCAAAGACTGAGTCCTCTTGATTATTCGACCCAGTAAAACGACTACCAGCTAATCCTACCTCTTTCAACTCCCAATTCTCAATAATAGCATTGACCAAGTGGAACCATTTACTCGAAGGTTTATTCCTATTAGACTCTCCTCTTTTCCTAATGCCTTTGGGTCGCTACCTCGCGCTTCCGGCCCGTCGGCCTGCACGCCTTCAATCAGATCGATCGATCCGATCTGCTGCTCTGGAACACGTTGTTCGTGTTACGACGTCGTTGCTTCCATAGTTCAACATCGTCTCCGCCTGCTGCTACAAGCGCTACAGCTTCTGATTACCTTACTTGTCGATCTCGTCCGGCCACAAACCAATGACTTCCATGAGAGAAATCCTTCAAACCGACCAGCTTTACCTTTGATAATTAATTCTCATGCATGTCGTCTTCACACCGGCTTTGACACGATCCATCCTACAGATCATCTGCAGCCTACTTGCTGCCTTGCTCATGATACCATTTGTTAAAATTAATCTGATCTACTGAGGACAAGGAAATCACACAAGCACGAACTGGCTACATCCCCAAGACATGACTCTGGGTGCTCCTTCCCGTGACACCGTCACAATACCGTATATTGGCCACTTGGGCGCCACCACATGATGTCGGCTCCCCCTGCGTGTCTATGCTATTATTGTTGGCAATAAGCCATGGTGAGTGCAGCCTGTGTGCGTGCGGGCGCGAGCTGGCCGCGTCGAGTCTGTGGTGTGGTGTCCCTGTGAGTGTCTGGGCATAGTCTGGCTATAGTCTGACTTGTGTATGGTCTGGGCATAGTCGGGGTGTAGTCCGACTAGTGTACAGGTTGTGTGTGTGCGTGAGTTAGTTGTGCAGCGGTAGCGGGGTGGCCGTGGCGTTCAATTGAAGCTTGCCCGCGTGGAGCGCGTTAGGGCGTGTCCTGGGCATGGGCCGGAGTATGCTGAGCGTGGCGAATGCAGCGCAGGAGCGAGACGTGGAGACCGAGTCGCGTGGTGGAGTTTGTGGCTCCATGCACGAGGGCGGACGACTCGGCAGGAGAGTGCATGCGTGCGCGTAGAGCTAGAGTTCGTTTCGTGGGCGTTGCGTTGCCAAGAGGCTATAAGTCACGATGTACTCCTCATGTGTGTTGTGTGGGTTTTTGAGTTCGTGCTCAAGGAAAATACGCCATTTGAGCGGCGGTGGTGTTCGTGCACCGGCAAAACATGTGTCTCTTCTTCCTCCTTCCTCCTCGTTTCTTCTTCGGTGTGTGCCAAGGAGAGAAGTCTAGAGAGAGAGGTAGACAAGGGTGCGCTAGGGTTCAGGTCAGACACCAACAATTATATTGGCATAGTTTACATCGTGTGTCTTCCTCGCATTATATATGAGGCCTAGGATACAAGTGTCCTATTAGGACATGACTGTATATCCTATGTACACACCATATGACTCAGGGTCGTTCAACTGAACCTACTGAACCTACCTTGTACAAAAAATTCGACACAATTCTAATAGGCATCTCCACTGATCCTCAGCTTCAGCAACCGCTATGTTTGCCTTACCTTCAAGGATCCCGGTGAAACGAGTCTCTGCAAGCCTACTTATTAAATACATATGTGATGCTCACAACGCAGGCATCGGTTTGATAAATTTCTGATACTCTTTTGGCATAAATTTGCATGGATGGTTCATGAAGTGATGTTTAGAAGAGTAAACTACTCCCTCCTTCGATCTATATAGGGTCTAATGTGTTTTTCGAGACTAACTTTGACCAAATGTTAGAGCAATTATATAGACATGCAAGTTACACAAAGCATACCGTCAAATTCGTACATGAAAGGAGCTTTCAATGATATAATTTTGACATTATACATCACATGTACTATTAATCTTAGCAATAATCAAAGGTGGTCTTGAAAAATGCATTACACCCTATATAGATGGAAGGAGGGTGTGATTGAAATGACATAGACAATAGGAAATTACTCCTTGGGAGCCTACCTTGAATTGCAGCCATGTGGTTTAGTGTGTTGATTGGTCTGAACATGCATCCCTCCAACCCAACCTAAATAAATGCAAGACAAGAGTGTTGTTCTCAAGGAGTAGAAGTGAGAGTTGGTTCTTTTCCTTCAACTGCTAACTGCCTCTTCATCATCCGCGACATGGTTCTAGTTGATCCTTGTACATACTACTCTTTCTACAGACTAATGAAACTTTAGTAGCTCTCTTGCTAAATTTCTCACGAAAGATAGTGTGAGCTGATCTGTAGCATGGCCTATAATACTCAGGTTCTGGTGGCCGTCCAAGTATACTAATATAGTGTCAACACCTGCCAAGACTTCCTATTGCTTCTTGATGTCGCTTCAGAACTGTATGCACGCAACTAAGTAAATTAAGTATGGTATGGCTAAACTCGTCGATGTTGTATTAAGATGTTTAAAATGGATTTAGAGTCAGGAGATCTCGAGTTCAAAGTCTAAACAATAGACCAGTATAAAAATCTCGATTCACATTAACCTCATGCTTATAATCCTAAATGAGCATAAAAGTATTAACACATGTCATCCACCCATCTTCTAAACTTTACTCTTCATGCAATTCAATAAGGTGATGCCAGAGAATATGTGACACTTGGTCTTGCAGTCAGTCATCCTCTGAGGTCTACGGGCTTAATTATCTTGATATTGTTTTAATTTTTAATTACTTTTAATTTACCCTAGTTTAATATATTTTCACATCATATGATTGTCAAACGCTAAACATAAGTTATGTTATTTGATTAGCTTTGATTCATACGCTTACGTGTATCACATGTCATAAAAATTATAGCTCTTCTACTTCCACCGGGTGCATTCATAGACTGTTGAATCAAAGAACATGGACGGTGGGATTCGGGTACTTTCTTTCAAACAACAGATGTGGTCTTAATGTTTGTTGGATGGATAACTTATGCAACCACCATCCTTCCTTTGTTTTAAGAGCATTGCATCTTACCTTAGCTGAATATATTTCCTTGGCATGCTTGTAGCCAGCTTATCATTCCCTACTTGTTGTCACTCGTCGGAATAGTTTCACACATAGATGGAATAGACTAGACCATGAGAGAAATCCAATCACGAGAAGTTGGATATGTGCTTTGCTGCTTGGATTATGAGGCATCCGGGAACTATCAGCTGCAGGTTGTTGAGATGCCGCAGCCCGGTGATCGACTTATTGTGACCCTCTTCTTCTATAGGGTCGGCGCAGCGTCCTTGCAAGCACAAATGTGTTTGCTCAGAGTCGGTAATCATGGGAGAGTCGGGGTCGTTGCATTTTGAGAGTAATTTTTGAACCCGATAAAATTTGGAGCGGTTCATGGTCCTGTACATCCTTTGTCATCCTGGCAAGATTAAGAAAAAGGTGAGTTTCATCGGAGCTCTTAGCCATCCGCTCGTGGCGCGGCGACGAATAACATGTTCGCTCCACGGCTCTGCAAACCTGCTTCTCCGCTGCGACCAAGCTCCGAAACCGACCAAGCCAAGTCTCGTTTCCTCATCCCACACATATCAATCACACACATACACACACCTCGTCGACAGCAATCCTCTCACTCTCCGAGCCACCATGTGCACGCCAATGGCAAGAACCGGCGCCATCCCGGGAAACCTCCTCCTGGCCGCCCTCGGCAGGTGCGCACCGGGCGTCGGCCATCTCCGCTGACCGGAGCTGTCTCCGTAGTCCGTACCCGCTGCTGCAGCCGCGCCACGGCGGCCGCCACGCGAGCGCCCCCTTAACCACCATCCTTCCTTTTTTAGGAACACTGGATCTTGCCTTAGCTCCATATATTCGCTTGGCATGCTTATAGTCTGCTTATCATTTCCTACTTGTTGTAGCTCACCAGAATAGTTTCACATAAAGATGGAATACCAAAAAAGTGAAAAGTCCCAATCATCAGAAGTTGTGCGCGTATAATGCTGCTTGGACTAAGAGGCATCAGGGAACAATCAGCTGCCAGGTGTTGGCATTCTACCTCCGTGTTCTGGATGCTTTGGGCCACTCTTTTTTCACAGTGCCAGCATTGCCCTCGTGCAACAGCCATGCAGTTTCTTGATGGTCAGTGTTCATGGTAATGTCATGCCCGCTGCATCTTGAGAATACCCAGGCGAGGGCATTGCCACTCGGCAAACAACTTCTAATGATGGTTTTGCACCTGTGTATGTACCGACCGTATGAGTTGGGAAACAACGGACAGACGAATATATATCTATATCTGTATCTACTAGATGGAATCGCACGCTTTGCCGTGCCGTTTTGTTCTCTGAGTTTGTGTACAATGTAATAAGCTGGATGAAGGTTGGATGAATTAAACTGGACAACGGATGAGTGGATTGGTACGTGAGCTAGCTGGAAAAGATCCTGAATTTATTAAAAAAAGGGGATTAACTCAAGTACCTGAACTAGATGGACGGATTGATACGTGAACTAGCTACAAAGACCCTGAATTTCTTGAGGATTGCTTCCCGACAAAAAGAGAAGAGAGAAGACCCGACTACATGAGCTAGATGAATGAGAAGATAAGAACCGGCTCACTCTCATATTATGGAACTTCAAACTTTAAATCACCTCGATCAATGAATGAAAAAGTAGTAGAGCAGAATTAATTCCAGTTGTACCATGTCAGTCGCTTCCACATGGAAAAGAGAAGACCCGTCTCACTTTCATATTATGAAACTTAATACCTTAAAATCTCCTTGAATGAATGGGAAAATAGATTGAATAATTCGGAGGCCTTCTCTTACATGCGACTCCTAACAAAACCCTTAAATCCTCTCAATCAATGAACTGGAAAGTAGCGGATTGATTACTTCACACACAACGAAACCTAGAACTTAAATGTTCGTTCTCGGCATGCACACATGGTTTTGCTTGGACATATAATTATCACTAAATTTAACTGCATAGTAGTTTTTCTCCCGTTGGAATACATGGACATATGTGCTAGTAAGTCCTATAGTATTGTAACATGGCTTTCACCTCTAAGATGTTAAGAAAATGGTGCGCGCTAGGCGCCGGCTGGCCAACCTGTGCGTTCGCTCCACCAACTGTTCAGATCAGGAGCGTTTCTCTCACACCACCTGCATCTTAACACATGCGAGAGATAAAAAAAATGAAGAACTGAGAGACAGCTTGCCCCAGATCGCCGTATCCACCGATATATTGCCCCGGCCCATGCAGCTTGAATCATTGGATCTCGCCCACCACCTCGTTGTTGACGGTGATTCGTTCCAGCAAAAAACAACATTGCAATCGAGCGCCATGAGTTCATCGTCACCGTCGTCATCGGTTCTAGTTCGTCATGCAGGTTGCAACCATTTGTTGGTCCGTTGTAGCAATCACCACCGCTAGTTCCAGCTTTGGGCTGGGCGGGTGCCATGCTTGTCGTGGCGGTGGCCTTCGTCGGTCAGGTAGCAACAATTTGGTGGTCCGTTGTAGCAATCACCACCGCTAGTTCCAGCTTTGGGCTGGGCGCGTGCCGTGCTTGCCGTAGCGGTGGCCTTCGTCAGTCAGGTAGCAACAATTTGGTGGTCGGCCACTGGTGCCAACTTTGGGCTGTCCGGGTGCCGCGCTTGTCTTGTCATTGCCGTCACCTGTCGTAGCAGCTGTAGTCATCGGACACAGCAACTTGAATCTCCCATTGCAGCAAAACACCAACGTAGCCCCCAGCCATGAATCTCGCATTCGAGCAACTAGAGACACCGTTTCGAGAAAACCTGAGAGCTGGTTCCAGGAAAAAAAATCGTCGTCGCCTTCATTGCCGCTTGTTGCTCGCCGTTCAGGTCGTAACAATCGGGGTCACCGACTCACCGGTCGTAGCTATCGCCGTCACCGGTTCCAACATTTGGATGTCTATTTGCAAAACTTGTCGTCACCTTGTCCATGGCCTGTTCTAGCAAATGGCGTTGCCGGTTCTAGCAATTAGAGACACCGGTTCTAGCAAATCAGAGAGCTGGTTTCAGCAAAAAAATCACCATCGCTGTCCTCGCCGCTTGCTGCTCACCGTGCATGTTGTAACAATTAGGGTCACTGGTTGTAGCAATCACTGTCACCGGTTCCAGCATTTTGTTGTCTATTTGCAGCACCTGTCATCATCGTGGCCGTTACTGGTTCCAGCACACGACGTCGCCAGTTCCAGCAATTAGAGACACCGGTTCCAGCAAACCACATAGTTGGTTACAGCAAAAGAAATCGCTGTCACCATCCTCGCCTGTTGTGTCTCGCCGTGCAGGTCATAAGAATTCGGTGTCGGCGGTTGTACCAACCACCATCCCTGCTTCCAGGATTTGACTGGCTGTTTGCAGCACCTGCTATGGCCGCTGCCGGTTATAGCAGCAGCAGAAATCGGTTCTAGCATCCTTGCAAGGCGGTCCCAGCATCTCCAACACGTGGTTGCAGCATGCGGTCTGGCGCAGTGCAGCCCGTTAGCCCCAGCCGGCGCGGGAAACACATAGCCCTATGCACGGAGAATATCTCATGGTAAGGAGGGGAAGAGGAGAAGAAGAAAAGCAGAGGGCCCACAGATTAATGTGATGCTAGAGAGTATATATGTGACACGTGTGAAAAATATAGGATGGTTAATATTGTGTTCTATTGATCTGACCCTCGTATGAGGTATATATAGAAGTACATGAGGGGTAGAGGCTTGGAGTACAAGACAAGTTACACGTGGTTTAAACATATTCTATCTCTATCTCCTAATCTCTAATTTAAACCCAATTATACTTCTAACATTTCCCCTCAGTCGTAGCGGGAGTGAAGCGGACAATTGCGACTGAATTTTCCATTACGCCATCATCAACAGTGTCTCTGATGGGTCGACACCTAGTGCGGTGACTGCGTCCCCTTCTGGTGCCTTCGCCGTCTCTTCTCTATTCCCTCCCGCAGTCACAGCGGGAGTGGCGTGGACACTAGTGATGACATGGACGTTGTTGACTGGAGTTGTTGCCAATGAGTTGATGTAGATGTAGACATTGATGTCAATGTCGAGGTAGCCGATCATGGAGATGTAGCCGTTGTCGATGGTGTGGTGGTCGAGAATGATGAAGCCGCACAAAGCCGGAGGCGCAAAAAATAATGAGCTATGACGGAGCTGCAGACGTGGACGATGCACCTTGCTGATGTCAGAGGGTGTCGTCGGCGATGAGTCCATCAGTTTTTCCAAGACCAGAGGAAGCCCATCGAGCACATATCATTTTTGCCAGAACCGTGTGGCCGTGTAGGGCCGTCACTGTAGTGACGCCGTGTCAATGCAGTCGTGTCGTCGTGGATGACGCGGTCGATGCCGTTGTCGTGACGCGGTCATTGCCGTCGTCGAGGTCGCGTCTTGCAGTAAAATCTGTCAGAGGACACTAGATGTCCATCTTGTGGACGAGGTGGCGGCGGTGTGTTGACGATGATGGTGATGAAGAGAGCACGTTGGTGAAGACCTTGGCGATAAAGTGTCGGCGATGGTGTTGCAGCAGCGTATCGATAATGATGAGTCGCTTGAAGGCGTCCCTCGGTGATGATGAAGTGTTGATGTCATGTCGTGCCGAAGAAGTATGTTGGCTTGTAGCCCGGCGTAGTCGTACAACTCAATGAAGAATATCTGGTGCAGCCAACGTCGATGTAGCATGCTCGGTACGTCTGTGGCTAGTGTCGTCCCGTGATCTAGGCACCGGTTCGTCGGGTTGGTCGTCGTTCGGTCCATGTGGTCTTGGAGTTGCATAGATCTTGTTGAGTACACAGACTCTGCGATGGGCCATAGCCGAGTTCTACACGGCTGCTGCTTTGTAGGGCGGATGGAGGCGGACGTATAGCAGATTATAGGCCGTAGAATTGTTTTATTTAATACTGCGTTGGCAGGGTCTTGAACTCAAGACCTCTTGGCTCGGATACCATATTGAATTCATGCTCCAACCAGTTCATCCAAAAGTCCGAACTGATGAAGGGAGGTGGGCAATATATTTCAACACTCCCCCTCGCGTCTACGCTATTTTAGTCCCTAGATGTGGGTTCGATGTAGGCCACATAATCGTTTTTTATAATACTGAGTTCGCAGGGTCTTGAACTCAAAACCTCTAGGCTCTGATATCATATTGAAGTCATACACCAGTTAACTCATTCAAAAGTCCGAACTGATGGAGAGAGGTGGGCAATATATTTCAACACTTCCCCTCACGTCCAGGCTATTTTAGTCCTTAGACATGGGCTTGATGTAGACCGCAGAATTATTTTATTTACTACTGCATTTGCAGGGTCTTAAACTGAAGACCTATTGGCTCTGGTACCATATGAAAAATATAGGATGGCTAATATTTGATTGTATTGATCTGACCCTTGTATGGGGTATATATAGAAGTACATGAGGGGTAGAGGCCTAGAGTATAAGACAAGTTACACGTGGTTTAAACATATTCTATTTCTATCTCCTAATTTCTAACTTAAACCTAATTATACTTCTAACAACACTTGATCTTGCAGCCAGGCATATCCTTTGAGATCTACGGGCTTAATTGTATCCAAATTGATTTATTTTTATTTTTTCTAACTATTGTAATTACCACAACTTGAATAAATTGAGCCCCACTGTTTCGACCGGGTGCATTCATAGACTGTTGAATGAAAGCACATGAGTGGTGGGATTTAGGTTCGTTCTTTCAGTGAAAAGATGTGGTCTATTTTCTTTTTTGTGTAAAAAGATGTGGTTTAAATGTTTGTTGGATGGTTAACTTATGCAACCACCATCCTTCCTTTGTTTTAAGAGCATTGCGTCTTGCCTTAGCTGAATATATTTGCTTGGCATGCTTGTAGCCAGCTTATCATTCCCTACTTGTTGTCACTCGTCGGAATAGTTTCACACATAGATGGAATATACTAGACCAAGAGAGAAATCCGAATCACGAGGAGTTGGATATGTACTTTGCTGCTTGCATTATGAGGCATCCGGGAACAATCAGCTGCGAGTTGTTGAAATCCAGCAGCCCTGTGATCAGGGGCGGAGCCAGGATTTAGACATAGGGGTGGCGAAGAGAATAATGACTGCACCCGATAACTAACACTAACATACATTCAATTTAAGTAACATACATGGTGAAGAATTTTTATATAAAAAATGTACCTTCACAAGCTCTGTAGGTACTTGGTTGTGATACAATATTTAATGATGATATCTTCCTTTTTCGTTCACACCATTTTGAAAGCATGTTTTTAGTGATCTCATTGACAATGAATCATAGTTAAATTACAAAAAGGCAAATCAGGCTTCTAGTTACACTCTTACTCATGCGTACATAATTCATGCTTGCATGTATCCTCAGAAAACAATTACAATATACGACATACCTCTAGGTTTAGACTTGATTGCATAACCGCTTGATGATTTAGCACTCCAACTGACCAACATCAGCACCAGTGCACCACCAGCAATTCTACTTAGTACAAACAGTATCTAATTTAATTGATCTGACTTAAATGTACAGAACTACGAGTAGTAGTTTGTATAATCTACAATATTAGTATGTCTATACGATATATCTAAGAGATCACGAAATCAGATTTGTACCTACGTGTGAGGCATGTAGCGAGACAGAAGACCGCAGTCGACTGGCTGTTAACAGCAGCTATTCGGCAGGCCGTAGCTGACAATCGCGTCCCACATGGCCGCCACACCTTCGTCAGTCGCCGGCGGAAACACTGAAGGAAGCCCTAGATCAGGCGGGGCGGCAGTCAATCGAGATCGACACCGTCGAGTAGAATTGAACATGACGGGGATATGCGTCAATGGGTAAGGTGTATGCATGTTTTAATGGATCAAAAATAGTCCGGGCTATGTTAATGGATCAATTGAGCGTGTCGCTAATTATTGTCCTTGTGGGCTTTGGGCCATTCAGCCATTCGACGGTACAGCTTATAGCTTAATTTGCTAATGGCCAGGATTAGCATAGCCCCCGCTCTAATCTGTTGAGGGGGGGCCGATCCATAGGGGGGGTCTGGCCCCCGCTCGCCCCCCCATTGGCTCCGCCTCTGCCTGTGATCGACCTACTGTGCCACTCTTCTTCTATAGAGTCGGCATGGTTTTGGGTACCGGGCGGTAAATTCGGTTACCGCCCGGTAACCGCGTTTCTTGGTACCCTACGATAATTCGGTATCTCGAATAAAAAAAATCAAACTTTTTGAATTTAAACTCCTAACGTCTAGTTAAATACGGCGTATTTCTATCTCAGACACTAGCTTACTCGTTTCCTAGTGGTAAGTATACTTTTCCAACACTAGCGCGTCATGTGTTCGAGATCAGCAGGCCGCACGTTTCTTTTTGATTTTTGAAGAAATATACTGTAATTTCTACAAGAAATATGTACGTGCGGGGGGTCGAACTCGCGACATCCATGCGCGTCAGTGGAGCAGACCTGTTTACCACTGCGCTAGTACCTGAGTAGGTTACATTTGGTGTTCCAAACTTATGTATTCTGGTCTTAAAAAATTTGATTTCAAATTTGAATTTTAAATTTCGCTCGATTTTTTTTCGGTATTTCGTGGTTACCGCGGTAACCGAGTTTACCGCCCCCCCTCGAGAAAAATGTTCCATTCGGAATCCAAAACCTTGAGAGTCGGTGCAGCTCCCGTGCAACCACGAACGTGCTCGGTCAGGGTCGGTGTTCGTGAGACACTCGTGGTCGTTCCATTTTGAGAATGACTTGTGAAGGCGACGACATTTAGACAGAATCATCGAGCTGTACCTCGGTTCTCACTGGCAGGATTAGAAAAAAGTGAGTTTCATCGGAGCTTTAGCCGTCCGCTAGTGGCGTGGCAACGAATAACATGTTGGCTATGCCCGCCTGCTTCCCCGCTGCGACCAACCACCAAAACCGACCTAACCAAATCCCGTCTTACTCATCCCACACACACCTCGTCGACAGCAATCGTCTCGCTCTCCGTGCCACCTCGCGCACGCACACTCAGCTCACAACCGCAATGGCAAGACCCGGCGCCACCCCACGCTACCCCCTCCTCGCCGTTCTCGTGTTCTGCGCTGCCTGTGCGTGCACGCCGGACGCACATGCGGACGCGCCCCGTTCGTCGACCATCTCCGCCTCACCGGAGCCGTCGCCGTACCCGCTGCTGCAGCCGCGCCACGGCAATCGCCACGCGTGCGCTCCCGCCGGCGCTATCGCTCTGCCCAACATAATGCTGCTGCTCCCATCCCCGGGCCCCGGCAACGACGCGCTGGCACCGTCGGACGCGGCGGCCACCATCCCGTCCAACCCGAGCCCGCCCAACCCCAACGCCGTCGAGCCCGACTCCGCGTTCGTCCCCTTAGGCCCTGCTGCACGTGCTGCCGTCGCTAGGATGCAGTCCTCCACGCCAATGCCGCCCGACGTGGCCTGGGCGGTGCTCCCGGCTGTGGGGCTCATGGTCACCATGTGGTTGGCGTAGCAGATAGGACCGGCTGAGGGACAGCAGTACAACAGCAATCCGTCAGGCATCAGGCGTGCAGGCCTGCACGAGAAAGGATGCCACTAGCTCGGTCGGCCGGTTGGGCTGGCTTTGCCTGCACTATGCCAGCCCAACAGGTTAAAAAATATAGTGAGAGGCGTTGGTATCAAGCTTAGAGACGTTCTCCTATCTATTCAATTTTGTTATATCGGTTTTTTATGCGACTTGTACATTGATCTTTATGATATGAATAAAACACACATTACTTTAAAAAAAAGTTGCAATATGCAGTTCAACGTGCTAAACGGGCCAACATGTCGGCCCATTTACTAACTATGATATGTCTGGTCATAGAGGCATAACATGCGGGCCAGCAGGGCAGGGCCCACTCATTAACAACCGTGCCCCCGTGGGATGTTCCGTGCATGGCACGATTAGCATGGGCCGTGCCAGGCCGTCCCATTTGGCTAACTTTGTTATGCATATGCACTACAATATTTTTTTTAAGTTTTCGGTAATCTCTTGTAAATTTCAGCGTTGAGTTGGTAAATTGTCTCTTTGGAGCTACATTATATAGCCATTTTTTTTGGTTTGTGATTCGGGTTATGTGGAGAGTCTTAGGGCTGGGCCTGGTGTATCACTAGTAGATAAAAGGGTCTTTAGTCCCGGTTCATACGGGCCTTTAGTCCCGGTTCTGGAACCGGGACTAAAGGGTCGGTACTAAAGCCTCCCCCTTTAGTCTTGGTTCTCATACGAACCGGGATTAAAGGCCCTCCACGTGGCCGCTGCCTGGAGGTCCACCTTTAGTCCCGGTTGGTAACACCAACCGGTACTAAAAGAAATTTTATGAATTTTTTTGAATTTTTTTTTATTTTCAAATTTCTGAATTATTTTAACCTCTAATCTTTAATCACCCATCATCACTGCTCAATTTAACTTTTAATCTCTAATCACCCCTCATCATTCCAAATCATCTAACTTCTCGAACGGTCACCCATCCTCTCACTACTCCAGCCTGAGCACGCTTAACTTCCGAGTTCTATTCTCCCTCGTTTCCAAGTCTGCACTTGTTGTTTTCCTGACAATAATAAGATGTCAATCCTATTAACCCTCAGGAATTTAGCTTAAGCATGAAGTCACATATTTCACTATTTGAGTTTGAAACTATTGTTCTAAAAAACAATAATTATTTAGTAACAATAATATTTCTTGAATAAGTAGTTTGACCACAGTTTGACCCTAGTTTGACCATAGTTTGACCACAGTTTGACCATATTTGACCAAAATTCAGAAAAACTGAAATAATTATTTAGTAACACTAATATTTCTTGAATAAGTAGTTTGACCATTGTTTGACCACAATTTGACCATATTTGACCAAAATTCAAAAAAAACCGAAATAATTATTTAGTAACACTAATATTCTTGAATAATTATTTAGTAACACTAATACTTCTTGAATAAGTAGTTTGACCATAGTTTGACCAGATTTAACAAAAATTCAAAAAAACTGAAATTTGAGCATAACTTTTTTTCCTTTTAGAATTTGAGGATTCTAAAAATTTGCAAACAGGCCGTAAGCGGTCAAAATTGAAAGCGGATTTTCGTTCTGAACATTTTGATATATTATACGTTTTTTTCTGACATCGTATGCAAAAGTTATAGCCATTTTACATTTTCCCTACATTTTTTGTAAAACATGTCCAAATTTAAGTTCTTAAATTTTCCTAACTAGTAGATGTAGTAATATAACTACCTCTCGAAGGATTTTATTTTTTGAAGTTTTTATCATTTTCTTTTGATTTTTTCAAAACAAAAAAGGCGATCCGGGGGGGGGGGGGGGGGGTAGAGTTTGAAAATGGGACCTTTACTCCCGGTTTGAGACACAAACCGGGACTAAAGGCCATTGCACCCTTTAGTCCCGGTTCGTGTCTTAAACCGGGACTAAAGGTCTAATCTTTAGTCCCGGTTTGAGACACAAACCGGGACTAAAGGGCATCGCACCCTTTAGTCCCGGTTCGTGACTCAAACCGGGACTAAAGGGCTCAGGTGAACCGGGACTAATGCCTTAGCCGCACGAACCGGGACCAATGCTCACATTAGTCCCGGTTCGTTACTGAACCGGGACTAATGTGAATATTGTCCCGTGACCAAAGCCCTGTTTTCTACTAGTGTATAGCCCAAGGGGCGATGGCCCAGGGGTATGCTGGGTGGTGGGGGAGGGGGGCATGATGTAGTATACCATGTGCATGTCATAGTTTGAATATCACTCTTTGTGATATGGCAAAATGTTGCGATCAACCTATTACATTCTTTGGTATTATACAGCGGATATACATATTGTTTTCACGTTCTACTAAAAGGTGGAAGATTTTGCTTGACAATCTTCCAAAAGGAACAAAACAAGTTGCTTTGAGCAGTTGAAGCAATTTGAAAAGGTGTTTCGTTTCTTATTCAATTCAAAAATCTGAAGTCCTTGGATGATAGCAATCTATGGGAATGTTGCACTACTTTTGTCTCTAAGTTGAAAGTGCCACAGGTAACTTTGCCAGATGGTCTGATGTCTGCGCTCGAGATTCTTCAGTTTGTTATGGCTGTAGATTGCTATCCAAATGTCCCTATAGCCTATCGGATCCTCTTAACAGTGCCTGTGACTGTAGCCTCAGCTGAAAGAAGTTTCTCTAAACTGAAACTACTGAAAAATTATTTGAGGTCAACTATGTTGCAAGATAGACTAAATGGCTTGGCTATGTGGTACATTGAGAAGGATATCTTAGACAGTGTTGATCTTGATATTGCCCCTTAATGACTTTGCATCAAGAAACGCCTAAAGAAACTTTTTCTAAAGCGTTGAAGTATTATTATTGTCGATGGAGTCATTCGAATTTGGTTCTTATCTGAGATAATCATGTCATGTTAGTTTCATTTTGCTATCTTTTTATTATTTCTATCGTAATATGGCATTGTCCAACAATTATTATAGTCAAATTTCAAACTAAAGATGTGTGGTTGAAAGTTTATCTTAATATCATGCAAATGAGGTTATATATAAATATGTTTATATATCACGCACACGCATACATATATATCGACTTAGGACATAGGGGTCGTCGAGTTCGCCTAGGGCCTCCCGAAACATAGGGCCAGCCCTGGAGAGTATTTGGGTCATTCTTGTAATAAAGAGTCAGTTTGTATTGTAATTCCAAACAAACGAAAGAAAGCAGGTGTTTGATTGTTTCCTAGTGAAATCTAGTTTGACTGTTAATTCTTCAGCTAGACGACCATGAGGATTCTAAACAAAACAAAAATGCTAGATGACCATGAGTGCAGTGCCTGACGTTGCAGGGCAATCATGCTATTCCTGATAACTTTGGGTGCACCTATTTATTTGCCTCTTATTAGATCTCAAGAAACACTCTCCTCAAAAAATTATTGGTACTAGGTAGGAGTACGCGTTAATAATTCCTTCTCGTTTCAGTTCTCATAGATGGATGACCTGAAAAAGTACATCAGTTTCCTTGCAACTAGCGGCTTTCTGAATATAAAAAGGATCTGACTTTTTCTTCCAAAAAAGTGAACACCATAAAGTGCACTACATGCAGCTGGAACTCCTTAATACAGAGTAGAGGAACTTTACCATGTAGCTCGACCTACAGAGTAACTTTACCATTTTGTACGCTCACTTTTCTTGGTCCTTCAGAATGTGCAGCCACCACAGTTTAGCTTCATCATCTCCAAATGATTATAAGCGTAAAGGCTCTTTTCTTGCCACTTCGCAAAAGAAGTAACTTTCCAGGTATGACCACAATTGAGGGTAGGTGATCCAATAGATGAGAGCCTCTACGGGCGAACTTAGCAAATCTGAGACCCTAAACATCTATGGACGCACATGAGCGCATCCACCAATAATGACCGGTCGCACCTCAAATGTCGTTTTCCGCAGCCAGATATCTCATTACCAAATCCTCAAATCCATACAATTACATGAGACATAAAAACCTATCCAAATCATTGTCGGTGCTAGTTCGTCTCCACGTCCGTGTCCATGTCCGATGGCTTGAGAGACCCGTGAAGGAAAGGTCCAGTTGCTGGCAAGGTAGTGTAGGACATGAGACACGAACAAGCTCATGGGACTCAATACGTCCTCGTCTCCCACCATACACTTCATCGTTGGAGCACGTTGCCTGGACGTGAGGACGTCGCTGGCAAGTCGCTGGTCGATGTGAGGTCCCTGATCGAGTTCTCGTGGTCGGAGTCCGACACCACCACCACGACGCAATTGCGGCGCCAAGGGGTCCCGGTCACTATCGTCAAGGTGATGCTGGAGGATATGCTGCACTCGGTCTTGTAGTTGAGGCATCCTTTGAGGTTTACCACACATTCATCTTGAAGATTGTCTTGTTTTACTTTCTAATTACTTATTATTAAAACTTGACTCTTCTTTAATGTACTCATACCACGTACTTGTTGCAGCTATTGTGAGGATAGTTGCACCTATATATGCGACTCTAGATAAAGAAACAAATCCCAATTACGAGAAGTTGAATATGTGCAATGTTGCTTGGACTAATAGGCATCCAAGAACAATCGGCTGCTACATGGTCCCAAAGGTAAACACTACAAATTTTCATGCCGTAAAGCTCAATTATCTGTTATTGATGCTGAAGTGATCCAAGTTTGAAGTGAAATAGGTAAACTGAATGACCATCTAGCGGAGGGGTCGGTCAGGAGTCAAATAGGTGATTTTGGCCCTCTCACCATCGCGATGGCGATTTGTCAGACGACGATGACCAAGCCTCACTGGTCCGGCCATGTAGCTCTCCAACGAGCTCACAATGAGTCTATGACGTGGGTTACTTAAAGACTGATATCACCAGGTTGGTAGATATTGCAACTGAAGGAAATATGCCCTAGAAGCAATAATAAAGTTGTTATTTATATTTCCTTATATAATGATAAATGTTTATTATTCATTCTAGAATTGTATTAACCGGAAACTTAGTACATGTGTGAATACATAGACAAACAGAATGTCACTAGTATGTCTCTACTTGATTAGCTCGTTGAATCAATGATGATTATGTTTCCTAAAGTTGTTATTTAGTGTGCTATCAAACTTCACAACGTAACTGGGTTACGGTAAAGATGCTCTACAGGTGTCTTCGATAGTGTTTGTTAAGCTGGCATAGATTGAGATTAGGATTTGTCACTCCGAGTATCGGATAGGTATCTCTGGGCCCTCTCGGTAATGTACATCACTATAAGCCTTGCAAGCAATATGAGTAATGAGTTAGTTACGGGATGATGCATTACGGAACGAGTAATGAGACTTGCCGGTAACGAGATTGAACTAGGTATTGAGATACCGACGATCGAATCTCGGGCAAGTAACATACCGATGACAAAGGGAACAACGTATATCGTTATGCGGTTTGACCGATAAAGGTCTTCACAGAATATGTGGGAGCCAATATGAACATCCAGGTTCCGGTATTGGTTATTGACCGGAGATGTGTCTTGGTCATGTCTACATAGTCTCGAACCCATAGGGTCCGCAGCTTACACTACAAAAAAAACACACTTCCGTGATGATACGTGTTTGTCACAGTAGGTCGCTTTTTTTGTCATGCATGTACATCCATGACAAATTTATGACAGAATCAAGATAGTCATACCTGTGCTGTCGTAGATGTGTTCCATGACATTACCAAAATTATCATCACGGAAGTGTCCACTTCCATGACGATAAATCGCGCGTCATAGAAGTGCTTTCGTCAAGGGTGACCGACACGTGGCATCCACCATAACGGAACGCCGTTAAGCTATCGGGTCGGGTTTTGGATCCGATAACCCGTTAACAGCCCCGACCAATGGGGATTTTCCACGTGTAAAATCATCATTGGCTAGAGGAAACACGTGTCAGCTCATCGTCGGGACAGATGTCATCCAATCACTGGACAAAAGGCGCCTATGATACGTCGACACGTGGCACGGCCCAACAAGTTTAAATGGGTCGGCCCAACTAAAGACCCACAAGATTTTGCTGACCATAATGGGCCGGCCCAGCTAAAGGCCCACGAGATTTTGCGGATCATAATGGGCTAGCCCAGCTAAAGCCCACAAGATTTCGCGGGCCATAATGGGCCGACCCAGGTAAAGGCCCGCAAGATTTTTGTGCGCCATAATAGGCCGGCCCAGGTAAAGGCCCACAAAATTCTTGCGGATCATAATGGGCCAGCCCAGCTAAAGGCCCACAAGATTTCGCCGACATTAATGGGCCGGCCCAGCTGTAGGCTCACAAGATTTTGAGGACCCTAGTAGGCCGGCCCGTTAACTGGCTGCCATGTTTTGGGCCAAATGCCGGTCCATATTTGATCCGGTCTATTAATGGCCTGCCACGCTCCGGGCCTAATAGTGGCCCATATGAGAGTCGGCCCGTTAAAAGCCTACCACGTTTTGGGCCAAATTACGGCCCAGATCAGGTCCGGCCCTTTAAGAGGTTTTGGGCCTAATTATGGCCCATATCAGATTCGGCCCGTCAACTGGACACTATACTTTTGGGCCCACTTGCTAAAGGCCCACTTATTAATTCGGCCTGATATTAGTTTTGGCCTGTTAAGGGTCCGTTTAACATTTCGGCCCTATATTAATTTCAGCCTGTTAAAAGCCCGTCATATAGTTGGGCCTAACTACAGCCCGGTTTGCATCCGGCCTGCTCGCAGCCGATATCTGATTGGGCCAAACAAGGACCGAGACAATTTTTCGGCCTGTTAAAAGCCCGTGATTTGATTCGCACAATCATGGGCCGGGGTTCATTTCGGGCTGCTGCCGGCCCGTGAGCTGATCGGCACGTTTCAGGCCCAACCTACATCGTGATTGCATGACGGCCCGATTATGTACCGTAATTTTACGGTTTGGCCGGTTTACTGCGAAGACAGGATATATATACAGTAAAATAACTGCAGTATCGTGAATAAGAAAAAACATATACTATACAATAAAGAAATTACGGCATATTACATCCACTCGGCATCAAAGTTCGCCACTATGATAATAAAGCACAAGCAGACAACAGATTACATACACGGGGCATCAAAGATCGCCACCAGTGCAAATAAACACGCCAACAAAATAATATGCAAAACTGACAACACTTCAATAGAGTTCAAGAAAGGTTAGCCCTGCTGGGGAGCTGCAACGCAAGCAGCTGAGCAAGATGATGAGACTGCGCTTGTTCAACACTTATATCTTCCTCACTCTGAAAGATAAACAAGTAGACAGATGTCAGGTTTTGCATATAAAAGTATCTGTGCTGACAATTCATCACATTTCTTACTGACGAATAAAGTAACACAGTTTAAATTTGCATTAACACAATATGGTATTGTGCAGGTCAAGACATGGCAGGAAATGACATTGTGACGGAGTTGGTAGCTTCACGACACCACTGAATTACAGATCAAGAACTCATAAGTATCAATGGTTAGTGTGCTGTCAATTTATACCATTTCAGATTGGCAAATAAAGAGACGGTTTAAATAATAGTAGAATGATATGACATTGTTCATAGTTAAGACATTACAGAATATGACATTGTGCTGTAGTGGGTAGGTTCACCACACCACTGGATTACAGATGAAGAACAGAAGCATACATGCAGTGGAAAAGAAGATCACTTTCTCCGTATAGTTTAATTTACAGGGTATGAAGAAGGAACTTGGTTGTACAACTGAAAACTTAAATTGAGAAAGGACGAACTTTTGTTTATGAACTACATATAATAAACTTTAAACAAGCAATTTGATGCAAACACCAAAAATAAACAGCTGTTGCAGTCATGCCTAACCAAATATATGTAACAAAGTTTGAAGGCTTGAGATTGACAAACTTACATTATTGGTGAAGACAGGCTCTATAAAGGCCTTGTCCATGCTGATGGGGGGACAATTCAAGAAGTTTACCACAGAATCTTCTTCAAAAGCATTGCCTTTATTCTATACTTTGTTAAGAGTAAATATAGATGTGATAATATACGAAAAAATGGAGAATATTTAAGATAAGATGAAGAGTGATGCTCCGTAACCAAGTAGCTATAAATGTAAGTGCAGCGATGCAGGCAAAAGGTACAGCCAAGAGCAATGCACAGCTAAACTTCTTCAGTACCAACCTTATGGTAAGAGTAAATATAGATCTGATGTGTAGAAAATGGAGGGCAAAGGAAAATAAGCTGCAGAGTGATGGTACATGAACAACTACCTGTCATTATAAGTACACTGATAAAGGACAGCATGTACTTACAAGAACAATGCAGAGCTAAAAACATTGGCATTGGATATATTCTACACTAATATAACAATTCATACAGATCAGATAATTTGGAGCGAACAATTGATAAGCAAGCTATCATGCATATTGTTGTCACATAATGAACCAAGTATGTATGCAAGTACAGTGATATAGGACAACAGGTACTAACAAGAGAAAAGCAGCGGGCAGCATATTTGTGATATCCTGTCGTTCTTGTCAAACCGGAATTCTTCTTCGAGCAGATTTCCTGCAAAAAAGATCCGTAAGGCACATGCGGAAAAGTAGAAGTTCAAATTGTCATGTGATTTTATAGACAGTACCTCATCCTGGGAACGAGACCAGTGCATAACAAGGTTTTTCCATTCAATGTCTTATAAATTTAACACAGGAGACTTCACCGGAAATTCGTTTATAGACTTGTCATCAAAGTGTGATTTTCTCAGGTAACACCGATACTGCTGCAATGCTTCCTTGAAGAGCACAAGCAAGCTTTGCTCGTCATGACTATCCAGATTAACCCTCGCCTAGTTACAACAATGTAATGTAAATCATTCATGTGTTCAATCAGCAGAAAACAGGAAAATAATAAGCATGAATAATAGCACTTACACGTAAGTTGGACAGGAAGATGTGAAAATGGTGTTTGTCTTCACAATAATCTTCCCATGATGGGAATATATGCACGTAGTCCCTAACAACATTGAAAGCATTATATTTTAAACTGGGAATAAATGGAATGGGGTTCCAATCTGCAGGAATTGGCCGTCTCTGCAGTTGGGATAGGTCTTCGGCCGGTGGACTTGCTGTACTTTTTGCTGGAGTGGGATTTTTCTGTGGTACAGCTGGTGCTATGGAAAATGAAATCGGTATACCTTTTGCTGGAGTGCAGGTCCTATATGGTGGGGCTAGTGGTGTGGCCAGTGAAGTATGGGTACAATCTGTTGGAGTCGGTCATATACCTTTTGATGTCTGATGCACAAGAACAACATTTGAGTGGAAAACATGGTATGATGACAGATGGAATATGTATTGATAATGGATGGGCATGGCATCTCGACATATATGATGAGTAAACTAAGTAGATGGCGGTGCAACAAAGTAGAAGAAATGCAAGACAACATATGCAAGATACGCGCAATCAATAAAACCTTGCCAAATTAGAACAGGCACCTTGATGGGTGAACAGGACAGGCCATCTGCCTTTGACTCCTCGAGGTTAGAATAGTCATTAGGATGATATTCTGAATAAGAATCAACAGGTGGGGAGTATACGAGTTTCATTGCTTCCAAAATGGCACTCAATGCCTTGCTGCCAATTTTGTAAGTCATTGCAGTGTTCCATAATATTTTTCTGATGCGCGGATTCTGATATTCACTGTAATTGCATATAATATCTAAGAACCATGAAAACATAAATAGTTGTGAGATTATCTTTGTAATACAGATGATATTCTAATATAGGGGTGCCCCTGTAAACACTTGTGTGCTATCACTGGATTCTGATGAGAGAGCTCATGTGTGCTGTAATATGGTGCGTGCATTTATATAATCTGGCACAAGTACACAAAAAATAGGCTCCAGAAGTAAGGATAGCTGGCAGATGATAGGTTCATAATATACTGTATAGAGACTTTATTGCCAAACCATGATAACAAGAGCACACAACAACTAGGCAGATCATAATAGTGTAAATAACAGGGGTACACCATAACCAGGATATATAAATCGGCAAAGTGGAACTGGCTGGAAATTACGGTGTTGTATTGCCGCTAGTAATTGGAAGCCTATCGATCACGTACAGGCCAGCTCTATTAGCTGTTGACTCCAGATGTCCCTGCTCCCCTTCCTGACAAGGAACATACTATGCTTCCCATACAGAACACCGCACAGGCCGCCGGCCGAACCACCGGCCCCACCGCCTGTGTTCCTTCGCCACCCCCACCCCGCCCCACCCACGTCGAGTTTTCTTCGTTCGACGAGGCCCCACAACCACTTTCCCCACCCGAGCCCCTTCGATCGCACCGGCGAACTCCGGCGAGCTCTGAAAAATCGACTGACCCAATTTTGATATTTAGTCTACTGTGATTTAATTAGTGTGGAATATAAAAGGGGAAACCATAAGCATTGCGAGTATGGTGTTGAGCGTGCCATGGCGGATCTGAAGGTGCAAACCGGACAAAGACAACTTCGCAACCAAGACAAGAAATCAGAGTAAAGCAGTGGCGATCTATTTTCTTGCTGTGATAAATAAGTTGAGCAGATATGAAAGAGTACCGCCTCTGGTGCGGCGCCGTGTACGCATCTGCTGAGAATTTGACGGTTCTGCGGTAGCGATGGCTGTCGGCGGCGTGGAAGCAGATCTAGGAGGGTAGACGGTGGAGGCAGGGCGCGGTGGACGAGACGGTCATAGGAGCGGCGCCGGCAAGGTGGACGACGACGGGGATGAAGCGAGAGGACGTGATGCAAGGATCCCGGTCCGAAGCCGTGGATGAGAGAGGTCGATCTCTTATAATGGACGACGGCGTCGGGGTATCAGCTCCGGCATGGTGGAGGAGGACAGTGGTGGATGGGGTGGCAGACGTCGGCGGACGGAGGAGTGTGGGGTGGAGAGGGTGTTTTGGCGCCCACGGAGTACGAATGGGGAAAAGGGAGGTAGAGAGGAAGGGGGGAACCATGTATTCAGGGAACGCTTGTCTCAAATGCGAGGAAATTTACAAACTTAGCCCCCGTTTCAAATTTCTACTACATCACAGCAACACTAGTCGGTTGGGGATAGGACGGTAATCTCGCATACACCGAATATTTGCTGACGAGAGTTTGTTTTTGGCGCCCACCGTGTATGAATATGAATCGGGGAGGAAGTCGATTTCGGCCGAGGACACACTGTGTTTTGGCTCCCACCGTGTATGAATCCGGGTGAGAGGCGGTTACGTCACGTTTGGGTGAAACTACAAACATACCCCTATCGAAACCTATAGAAATTCAGCATATAGACTTTGTGTGGCAAGGATAGGCAGTAGTGATTTCCATCTCGCAGATTTTGGTTTCGGGCGGTTACTGCGACTTTCCCCGCTTCGTTCAAATTTTTCAAAGTGCACGTTTACCATGCCAACTCAATTCGAATCCCGTTTGTATTCTATTTATTTTTCGGGCGGGATCCATTTTCAATTGAAATTACATTCTATATACATCATTTATATAT